>NC_133537.1:4881380-5004064 GCF_048544455.1 Silene latifolia | reverse complement strand
TACCATAAACCAAAGATTCTGCCAACCCTGATAATCGTGAAAAACGCCGCTTAATGCTCGTTATTCGAGGTCAATCAAGAGGTAACTCATCAAATTACCTTCGGCGCGTGATTGAAAAAACAGGAGAAAATAAACCGGGTCCGTACAACCTCCGAACGGCTCAAATTGGAAGTGTATAATACACGCTTTTTCGGGATTCCGTGGTCCCTGAACAAAATTCTCCTAAATCACATGTAGTTACTGCCGATAAAGCGCCACGCAAAATTTGAGTAGCAACGAAGACATTTGGGGTGCCAGATGCCATAAACCACCATTCGTTTAATCAGATAATCGTGAAAAATGGATTAATGCTCGTTATTTGAGGTCAATCGAATAGGTTAACTCCCGAATGACACTCGACGCGTGATTGAAAACTGGGAGAAAAGAAACCGGTCCAGACGACCTCCTAACGTTCAAATCAAGTGTATAATACACGGTTTCCGGAAACTAGGGTCCTGAACAAAATTCTCCGAAATCACATAGAAAGTTCCTGCCGATAAAGCGGCCACTAAAAGTTTGAGTAGCAACGAAGACATTTGGGGGTGCCAGTGATGCCATAAACCAAAGATTCGTCGAACCCTGATAATCATGAAAATGGAATAATGCTCGTTATTTGAGGTCGAAACGAATAGGTTAACTCTTGAAATGACTCCTTGACGTGATTGAAAAACAGGGATAAAAAGAACCGGTTCCGACGACCTCCCGAACGGCTCAAATTGAAGTGTATAATACACGCTGGATTCTAGGTCCCTAACAAAATTCTAAAATCACATAGAAAGTTACTCCGTCGATAAAGCGGCCACGCAAAATTTGAGTAGACACGTAAGACATTTGGGGGTGCCGATGCTATAAACCAAAGATTCGTTTAATTTGAGATAATCGTGAAAAATGGATTAATGCTCGTTAATGCTCGTTATTTGAGGTCAATCAATAGGTTAACTCCTAAAAATGACCTTGGACTCGTGATTGAAAACCGGGTGAAAAAGAAACGGTCCGTACAACCTCTCGAACTACTAAATTGAAGTTTATAATACACGGTTTTTCGGGATTCCTGTGGTCCCTTGAACAAAATTCACCGGAAATGACATAGAAAGTTCCTCAGTTTATAAAGCGCCACGCAAAATTTGAGTAGCAACGCAAGACATTTGGGGGTGCCAGTATGCCATAAACCAAACATTCGTCGAACCCTGATAATCGTGAAAATGGAATAATGCTCGTTATTTGAGGTCGAAAACGAATAGGTTAACTCCGAAATGACCTCGACGCGTGATTGAAAAACCAGATAAAAAGAAATCGGGTCCAGACGACCTCCGAACGGCTCAAATTGAAGTGTATATAATACACGGTTTGGATTCTAGGGTCCTTAACAAAATTCTCCTAAATCACATAGAAAGTTACTTCAAGGCCGATAAAGCGGCAACGCAAAATTTAGTAGAAACGAAGACATTTTGGGTGCCGGATGCTATAAACTAGCATTCGTCAATTTGAGATAATCGTGAAAATGGATTAATGCTCGTTTAATGCTCGTTATTTGAGGTCGAATCGAATAGGTTAACTCCGAAATGACCTTGGACTCGTGATTGACAAACCGGGCGAAAAAGAAACCGGGTCCGGTACAACCTCTCGAACGGCTCAAATTGAAGTGTATAATACACGGTTTTTCGGGATTCCAAGGTCCCGGAACAAAATTCACCGGAAATCACATAGAAAGTTCCTCGGGTCAGATAAAGCGGCCACGCAAAATTTGAGTAGCAACGCAAGACATTTGGGGGTGCTGGTATATGCCATAAACCAGCATTCGTCGAACCCTGATAATCGTGAAAATGGCTAAATGCTCGTTATTTGATGTCTGAATCGAGGAGGTAACTCTGAAATGACCTCGGAGCGTGATTGAAAACAGGGAGAAAATAAACCGGGTCCGTACAACCTCCGAACGGCTCAAATTGAAGTGTATAAGACACGGTTTTTCGGGATTCTAGGGTCCCGTAACAAAATTCTCCGAAAATCACATAGAAAGTTACTCGGTCGATAAAGCGGCCACGCAAAATTTGAGTAGAAACGGAAGACATTTGAGGGTGCCAGATGCCATAAACCAAAGATTCGTCGAACCGAGATAATCGTGAAAAGGGATTAATGCTCGTTTAATGCTCGTTAATTGATGCTGAATCGAATAGGTTAACTCCTGAAATGACCTCGGACGCGTGATTGAAAAACCTGGGAGAAAAGAAACCGGTCCCATTTACCTCCCGAACCGCTCAAATCGAAGTGTATAATACACGGTTTTCGAGAAACTAGGGTCCCGGAACCAAATTCTCCGGAAATCACATAGAAAGTTCCCCGGGTCAGATAAAGCGGCCACGAAAAGTTTGAGTAGCAACGGAAGACATTTGGGGATGCTTGGGATGCCATAAACCAAAGATTCGTCGAACCCTGATAATCGTGGAAAATGGAATAATGCTCGTTATTTGAGGTCAAACGAATAGGTTAACTCCTGAAATGACCTCGGACGCGTGATTGAAAAACCGGATAAAAAGAAATCGGGTCCGCATTTACCTCCCGAACGCTCAAATTGAAGTGTATAATACACTTGTTTTTCTAGAAACTAGGGTCCCGGAACAAAATTCTCCTAAATCACATAGAAAGTTACTCGGGTCGATAAAGGACACACAAAATTTGAGTAGAAACGGAAGACATTTGGGGTGCCAGATGCCATAAACCAAAGATTCGTTTAATTTGAGATAATCTTGAAAAATGGATTAATGCTCGTTTAACGCTCGTTATTTGAGGCTGAATCGAATAGGTTAACTCCTGAAATGACCTTGGACTCGTGATTGAAAACCGGTGAAAAAGAAACCGGTCCAGACAACCTCTCGAACGGCTCAAATTGAAGTGTATAATACACGGTTTTTCTGGAATTCGTGGTCCCTTTAACAAAATTCACCGAAATGACATAGAAAGTTCCTCGGGTCAGATAAAGCGGCCCCGCAAAATTTGAGTAGCAACGCAAGACATTTGGGGGTGCCGGTATGCCATAAACCAGCCTTTTTCGAACCTGATAATCGTGAAAATGGCTTAATGCTCGTTATTTGAGGTCGAATCAAGAGGTAACTCTGAAATGACCTCAGCGCGTGATTGAAAAACAGGGAGAAAAATAAACCGGTCGGGTACAACCTCCCGAACCGCTCAAATTGAAGTGTATAATACACGGTTTTTCGGGATTCTGTGGTCCCGAAACAAAATTCTCCGGAAATCACATAGAAAGTTACTCGGGCCGATAAAGCAGCCACGCAAAATTTGAGTAGCATCGGAAGACATTTGGGGTGCCAGATGCCATAAACCAAAGATTCGCTTAATCCTGAGATAATCGTGAAAATGGATTAATGCTCGTTTTAATGCTCGTTATTTGAGGTCAATCGAATAGGTTAACTCGAAATGACCTCGACGGTGTGATTGAAAAACTGGGAGAAAAGGAAACCGGTCCTGCGACCTACCGAACGGCTCAAATTGAAGTGTATCATACACGGTTTTTCGGGAAACTAGGGTCCCGGAACCAAATTCTCCGGAAATCACATAGAAAGTTCCCCGGGTGAGGTAAAGCGGCCACGAAAAGTTTGAGTAGCAACGGAAGACATTTGGGGTGCCGGATGCCATAAACCAGCATTCGTCGAACCCTGATAATCGTGAAAATGGAATAATGCTCGTTATTTGAGGTGAAACGAATAGGTTAACTCTTGAAATGACTCGGACGCGTGATTGAAAACAGGATAAAAAGAAACTTCTCGCACGACCTCCGAACGGCTCAAATTGAAGTGTATAATACACGTTTTCGAGATTCTAGGTCCGGAACAAAATTCTCCTAAATCACATAGAAAGTTACTCTGGTCGATAAAGCGCCACGCAAAATTTGAGTAGACACGTAAGACATTTGGGGGTGCCGGTATGCCATAAACCAAAGATTCGTCGAATTTGAGATAATCGTGAAAATGGATTAATGCTCGTTTAATGCTCGTTATTTGAGGTCGAATCGAATAGGTTAACTCCTAAAATGACCTTGGACTCGTGATTGAAAAACCGGGTGAAAAAGAAACCGGGTCCGGTACAACCTCTCGAACGGCTCAAATTGAAGTGTATAATACACGGTTTTTCGGGATTCCGGGGTCCCGGAACAAAATTCACCTGAAATCACATAGAAAGTTCCTCAAAGTCGATAAAGCGCCACGCAAAATTTGAGTAGCAACGCAAGACATTTGGGGTGCCGGTATGATATAAACCGACAAAGATTCGCGAACCCTGATAATCGTGAAAATGGAATAATGCTCGTTATTTGAGGTGAAACGAATAGGTTAACTCCTGAAATGACTCGGACGTGATTGAAAAACCAGGATAAAAAGAAACGGGTCCCGTCGACGACCTCCTAACGGCTCAAATTGAAGTGTATATAATACACGCGGATTCTAGGTCCCTAACAAAATTCTCCTAAAATCACATAGAAAGTTATCGGATAAAGCGGCAACGCAAAATTTGAGTAGAAACGGAAGACATTTGGGGATGCCGGTATGCCATAAACCAAAGATTCGTCGAATTTGAGATAATCGTGAAAAATGGATTAATGCTCGTTTAATGCTCGTTATTTGAGGTCGAATCGAATAGGTTAACTCCGAAATGACCTTGACTCGTGATTGAAAAACCGGGCGAAAAAGAAACCGGGTCCCAGACAACCTCTCGAACGGCTCAAATTGAAGTGTATAATACACGGTTTTTCGGGATTCCGTGGTCCCTAACAAAATTCACCGGAAATGACATAGAAAGTTCCTGGTCGATAAAGCGGCCATGAAAAATTTGAGTAGCAACGCAAGACATTTGGGGTGCCAGATGCCATAAACCAAAGATTCGTCGAACCTCTGATAATCGTGAAAAATTGAATAATGCTCGTTATTTGAGGTGAAACTAATAGGTTAACTCCTGAAATGACCTCGGACGTGTGATTGAAAACCGGACAAAAAGAAACTGGTCCAGACGACCTCCCGAATGGCTCAAATTGAAGTGTATAATACACGGTTTTCCGGATTCTAGGTCCCACAAAATTCTCCGAAATCACATAGAAAGTTACTTTCAAATTCGATAAAGCGGCCACGCAAAATTTGAGTAGAAACGGAAGACATTTGGGGTGCTTCAGATACCATAAACCAAAGATACGTCGAATTTGAGATAATCATGAAAAATGGATTAATGCTCGTTTAATGCTCGTTATTTGAGGTCGAATCGAATAGGTTAACTCCCGAAATGACCTTGGACTCGTGATTGAAAACCGGGTGAAAAAGAACCGGTCCAGACAACCTCTCGAACGCTCAAATTGAAGTGTATAATACACGCTGTTTTTGGGATTCCAGGTCCCGGAACAAAATTCACCGGAAATGACATAGAAAGTTCCTCGGGCCGATAAAGCGCCACGCAAAATTTGAGTAGCAACGCAAGACATTTGGGGGTGCCAGATACCATAAACCAAAGATTCTAGCGAACCCTGGATAATCGTGAAAATGGCTTGCTTAATGCTCGTTATTTGAGGTCAATCAAGACGTAACTCTGAAATGACCTCGGCGCGTGATTGAAAAACAGGAGAAAATAAACCGGTTAGGACAACCTCCCGAACGGCTCAAATTGAAGTATATAATACACGGTTTTTCGGATTCCTGTGGTCCCGAACAAAATTCTCCTAAATCACATAGAAAGTTACTCGGGTCAGATAAAGCGCCACGCAAAATTTGAGTAGAAACGAAGACATTTGGGGTGCCGGTATGCCATAAACCAAAGATTCGTTAACGAGATAATCGTGAAAATGGATTAATGCTCGTTTAATGCTCGTTAATTGATTTGAATCGAATAGGTTAACTCCCGAAATGACCTCGGACGCGTGATTGAAAACCAGGAGAAAAAGAAACCGGGTCCGCACGACCTCCGAACGGCTCAAATCAAGTGTATAATACACGCTTTTTCGGGAAACTAGGGTCCCGGAACCAAATTCTCCTAAAATCACATAGAAAGTTCCCCGGTCGATAAAGCGGCCACGAAAAGTTTGAGTAGCAACGGAAGACATTTGGGGGTGCCGGTATGCCATAAACCAAAGATTCGTTAACCCTGATAATCGTGATAAATGGAATAATGCTCGTTATTTGAGGTCGAAACGAATAGGTTAACTCCGAAATGACTTTCGGACGCGTGATTCTCCGGAAATCACATAGAAAGTTACTCGGGTCAGATAAAGCGGACACGCAAAATTTGAGTAGAAACGGAAGACATTTGGGGGTGCCGGTATGCCATAAACCAAAGATTCGTCGAATTTGAGATAATCGTGAAAATGGATTAATGCTCGCTTAACGCTCGTTATTTGAGGTCAATCGAATAGGTTAACTCTGATATGACCTTGGACTTGTGATTGAAAAACCGGTGAAAAAGAAACCGGTCCAAGACAACCTCTCGAACGGCTCAAATTGAAGTGTATAATACACGGTTTTTCGGGATTCCAGGGTCCCGGAACAAAATTCACCGGAAATGACATAGAAAGTTCCTCGGGTCAGATAAAGCGGCCACGCAAAATTTGAGTAGCAACGCAAGACATTTGGGGGTGCCGGTATACCATAAACCAAAGATTCGCGAACCCCTGATAATCGTGAAAATGGCTTGCTTAATGCTCGTTATTTGAGGTCAATCAAGAGGTAACTCCTGAAATGACCTCTGCGCGTGATTGAAAACAGGGAGAAAATAAACCGGTCCGTGACAACCTCCGAACGGCTCAAATTGAAGTGTATAATACACGGTTTTTCGGATTCTAGTGGTCCCTTTAACAAAATTCTCCGGAAATCACATAGAAAGTTACTCGGGTTCAGATAAAGCGGCCACGCAAAATTTGAGTAGCAACGGAAGACATTTGGGTGCCGGTATGCCATAAACCAAGATTCGTCGAATCTCGGATAATCGTGAAAAATGGATTAATGCTCGTTTAATGCTCGTTATTTGAGGTCGAATCGAATAGGTTAACTCCCGAAATGACCTCGGACGCGTGATTGAAAACCGGGAGAAAAGAAACCGGGTCCCGACGACCTCCCGAACTAGCTCAAATCGAAGTGTATAATACACGGTTTTTCTGGGAAACTAGGGTCCCGAACAAAATTCTCCTAAATCACATAGAAAGTTCCCGGGTCGATAAAGCGGCCACGAAAAGTTTGAGTAGCAACGAAGACATTTGGGGGTGCCAGATGCCATAAACCAAAGATTCGTCGAACCCTGATAATCGTGAAAATGGAATAATGCTCGTTATTTGAGGTCAAACGAATTGGTTAACTCCCGAAATGACCTCGGACGCGTGATTGAAAACCGGATAAAAAGAAACCGGGTCCGACGACCTCCCGAACGGCTCAAATTGAAGAGTATAATACACGGTTTTTCGAAACTAGGGTCCCGAACAAAATTCTCCGAAATCACATAGAAAGTTACTCGGTCGATAAAGCGGACACGCAAAATTTGAGTAGAAACGGAAGACATTTGGGGGTGCGTGATGCCATAAACCAAAGATTCGTCGAATTTGAGATAATCGTGAAAATGGATTAATGCTGCTTAATGCTCGTTATTTGAGGTCAATCGAATAGGTTAACTCCTGAAATGACCTTGGACTCGTGATTGAAAAACCGGGTGAAAAAGAAACCGGTTCCGGTACAACCTCTCGAACGGCTCAAATTGAAGTTTATAATACACGGTTTTTCGGGATTCCGTGGTCCCGGAACAAAATTCACCTAAAATGACATAGAAAGTTCCTGGTCAGATAAAGCGGCCCCGCAAAATTTGAGTAGCAACGCAAGACATTTGGGGTGCCAGATGCCATAAACAAACCTTTCGTCGAACCCTGATAATCGTGAAAAATGGCTTAATGCTCGTTATGTGTGGTCAATCAAGAGGTAACTCCCTGAAATGACCTCGGGCGCGTGATTGAAAAAACAGGAGAAAAATAAACCGGGTCCGGTGACAACCTCCGAACGGCTCAAATTGAAGTGTATAATACACGGTTTTGAGATTCTAGGGTCCCTAACAAAATTCTCATGAAATCACGTAGAAAGTTACTCGGTCGATAAAGCGGCCACGCAAAATTGAGTAGCAACGCAAGACATTTGGGGTGCCGGTATACCATAAACCAAAGATTCGCGAACCCTGATAATCGTGAAAAATGGCTTGCTTAATGCTCGTTATTTGAGGTGAATCAAGAGGTAACTCTGAAATGACCTCGGGCGCGTGATTGAAAAACAGGGAGAAAAATAAAGGGTCCCAGACAACCTCCGAACGGCTCAAATTGAAGTGTATAATACACGGTTTTTCGGGATTCTGGTGTCCCGGAACAAAATTCTCGGGAAAGCACATAGAAAGTTACGGGTCGATAAAGCGACCCACGCAAAATTTGAGTAGCATCGGAAGACATTTGGGGTGCGGATGCCATAAACCAAGATTCGTTAATCGAGATAATCGTGAAAATGGATTAATGCTCGTTTAATGCTCGTTATTTGAGGTCGAATCGAATAGGTTAACTCCGAAATGACCTCGGACGCGTGATTGAAAACTGGGAGAAAAGGAAACCGGGTCTCGACGACCTACCGAACGCTCAAATTGAAGTGTATAATACACGGTTTTCGGGAAACTAGGGTCCCGGAACCAAATTCTCAAAATCACATAGAAAGTTCCGGGTCGATAAAGCGGCCACGAAAAGTTTGAGTAGCAACGGAAGACATTTGGGGGTGCCGGTATGCCATAAAAAAGCATTCGTCGAACCTGATAATCGTGGAAAATGGAATAATGCTCGTTATTTGAGGTCGAAACGAATAGGTTAACTCCTGAAATGACCTTAAGCGCGTGATTGAAAAACCGGGATAAAAATAAACGGGTCCCAGACGACCTCCCGAACGGCTCAAATTGAAGTGTATAATACACGGTTTTTGGGAAACTAGGGTCCCGGAACAAAATTCTCCTAAATCACATAGAAAGTTCCGGGCCGATAAAGCGCCACGAAAAAGTTTGAGTAGCATCGAAGACATTTGGGGGTGCCAGATGCCATAAACCAAAGATTCGTCGAACCCTGATAATCGTGAGAAATGGATTAGTGCTCGTTATTTGAGGTCAATCGAATAGGTTAACTCAGAAATGACCTCGGACGCGTGATTGAAAAACCGGTGAAAAAGAAACCGGTCCCAGTACAACCTCTCGAACGGCTCAAATTGAAGTGTATAATACACGGTTTTTCGGGATTCCGTGGTCCCGGAACAAAATTCTACGGAAATCACATAGAAAGTTCCTCGGGTCGATAAAGCGGCCACGCAAAATTTGAGTAGCAACGGAAGACATTTGGGTGCGGTATGCCATAAACCAAAGATTCGTCGAACCTCGGATAATCGTGAAAATGGCTTAATGCTCGTTATTTGAGGTCAATCAAGAGGTAACTCCCGAAATGACCTCGGCGCGTGATTGAAAAACAGGAGAAAAATAAACCGGTCCGGTACAACCTCCCGAACGGCTCAAATTCAAGTGTATAATACACGGTTTTTCAGATTCGTGGTCCCTAACAAAATTCTCCGGAAATCACATAGAAAGTTACTGGTCGATAAAGCGGCCACGCAAAATTTGAGTAGCAACGGAAGACATTTGGGGGTGCCGATATGCCATAAACCAAAGATTCGTCGAATCCGAGATAATCGTGAAAAATGGATTAATGCTTGTTATTTGAGGTCAATCGAATAGGTTAACTCGAAATGACCTCGGACGCGTGATTGAAAAACTGGGAAAAAAGAAACCGGGTCCAGACGACCTCCGAACGGCTTAAATTGAAGTGTATAATACACGTTTTTCGAGAAACTAGGGTCCCGGAACCAAATTCTCCTAAATCACATGAATGTTCCCCCGGCCGATAAAGCGGACACGAAAAGTTTGAGTAGCAACGGAAGACATTTGGGGTGCGGATGCCATAAACCAAAGATTCGTCGAACCCGGATAATCGTGAAAATGGAATAATGCTCGTTATTTGAAGTGAAACGAATAGGTTAACTCCGAAATGACCTCGGACGCGTGATTGAAAACCGGGATAAAAGAAACGGGTCCAGACGACCTCCCGAACGGCTCAAATTGAAGTGTATAATACACGGTTTTTCGGGAAACTAGGTCCGGAACAAAATTCTCCTAAATCACATAGAAAGTTCCCGAGCCGATAAAGCCGCCACGAAAAGTTTGAGTAGCATCGAAGACATTTGGGGTGGCGGTATGCCATAAACCAAAGATTCGTCGAACCCTGATAATCGTGAGAAATGGATTAGTGCTCGTTATTTGATGTTCAATCGAATAGGTTAACTCGTAAATGACCTCGGACGCGTGATTGAAAACCGGGAGAAAAAGAAACCGGGTCCAGACAACCTCCCGAACGGTTTTTCGGGATTCCGGATCCCGAACAAAATTCTCCTGAAATCACATAGAAAGTTCCTCGGGTCGGATAAAGCGGCCACGCAAAATTTGAATAGCAAATCAAGAAATTTGGGGTGCTTGTATGCCATAAGCGCAAAGATTCGTCTAACCCGGATAATCGTGAAAAAGGATTAATGCTCGTTTAATGCTCGTTATTTGAGGCTCAATCGAATAGGTTAACTCCTGAAATGACCTCGGACGCGTGATTGAAAAACTGGGAGAAAAAGAAACCAGGTCCAGACGACCTTCCGAACGGCTCAAATTGAAGTGTATAATACACGGTTTATGGGAAACTAGGGTCCCGGAACAAAATTCTCAGGAAACCACATAAAAAGTTCCTCGGGTCGATAAAGCGGCCACGAAAAGTTTGAGTAGCAACGGAAGACATTTGGGGGTGCCGGTATGCCGAAACCAAAGATTCGTCGAACCCGGATAATCGTGAAAAATGGATTAATGCTCGTTATTTGAGGTCAATCAAGAGGTTAACTCGAAATGACCTCGGACGCGTGATTGAAAACCGGGAGAAAAAGAAACCGGGTCCAGACAACCTCCCGAATCGCTCAAATTGAAGTGTATAATACACGGTTTTTCGGGATTCCAGGGTCCCGGAACAAAATTCTCCTAAATCACAAAGAAAGTTCCTCGGGTCGAGAAGCGACCACGCAAAATTTGAGTAGCAACGGAAGACATTTGGGGTGCCCAGATGCCATAAACCAAAGATTTCGAACCCGGATAATCGTGAAAGATGGATTCATGCTCGTTTAATGCTAGTTATTTGAGGTCAAAACGAATAGGTTAACTCCTGAAATGACCTCGGACGCGTGATTGAAAAACAGGATAAAAGAAACGGGTCCCACGACGACCTCCCGAACGGCTCAAATTGAAGTGTATAATACACGGTTTCAGGATTCCAGGGTCCCGGAACAAAATTCTCCGGAAATCACATAGAAAGTTACACAGGTCAGATAAAGCGGCCACGCAAAATTTGAGTAGAAACGGAAGACATTTGGAAGTCAGATGCCATAAATCAAAGATTCGTCGAATTTGAGATAATCGTGAAAAATGGATTAATGCTCGTTTAATGCTCGTTATTTGAGGCTAAATCGAATAGGTTAACTCCTGAAATGACCTTGGACTCGTGATTGAAAAACCGGGTGAAAAAGAAATCGGTCCCAGACAACCTCTCGAACGGCTCAAATTGAAGTGTATAATACACGGTTTTTGGGGATTCCGGGGTCCGGAACAAAATTCTCCGGAAATCACATAGAAAGTTCCTCGGGTGAGATAAAGCGCCACGCAAAATTTGAGTAGCAACTCAAGACATTTGGGGTTCCGGTATTCCATAAACTAGCATTCGTCGAACCTCGGATACTCATGAAAAATGGCTTAATGCTCGTTATTTGAGGCTCAATCGAAGAGGTAACTCCTGAAATGACCTCGGGCGCGTGATTGAAAAAACGGGAGATAAAGAAACCGGTCCGTACAACCTCCGAACGGCTCAAATTGAAGTGTATAATACACGGTTTTCGGGATTCCGGGGTCTCGGAACAAAATTCTCCGGAAATCACATTGAAAGTTACTCGGTCGTAAAGCGCCACGCAAAATTTGAGTAGCAACGGAAGACATTTGGGTATGCCGGTATGCCATAAACCAAAGATTCCCGAATAACGAGATAATCGTGAAAAATGGATTAATGCTCGTTATTTGAGGTTGAATCGAATAGGTTAACTCTTGAAATGACTTCGGACGCGTGATTGAAAAACCGGGAGAAAAAGAAACCGGGTCCGGTACGACCTCCCGAACGGCTCAAATTGAAGTGTATAATACACGGTTTTTCGGGAAACTAGGGTCCCGGAACAAAATTCTCCGGAAATGACATAAAAAGTTCCTCGGGTCAGATAAAGCGGCCACGAAAAGTTTGAGTAGCAACGGAAGACATTTGGGGATGCTTGGTATGCCATAAACGAGCATTCGTTAACCTCGGATAATCGTGAAAATGGATTAGTGCTCGTTATTTGAGGTCAAGCGAATAGGTTAACTCCGAAATGACCTCGGACGCGTGATTTAAAAACCGGGATAAAAAGAAACTAGGTCCGGTACGACCTCCCGAACGGCTCAAATTGAAGTGTATAATACACGGTTTTTCGGGATTCCAGGGTCCCGGAACAAAATTCTCCGGAAATCACATAGAAAGTTTCCGGTCGGATAAAGCGGCCACGAAAAAGTTTGAGTAGCAACGGAAGACATTTGGGGGTGGGATACCATAAACCAAAGATTCGTCGAACCTCGGATAATCGTGAAAATGGAATAATGCTCGTTATTTGAGGCTGAAACGAATAGGTTAACTCCTGAAATGACCTCGGACGCGTGATTGAAAAACCGGGATAAAAAGAAACTGGGTCCGGTACGACCTCCCGAACGGCTCAAATTGAAGTGTATAATACACGGTTTTTCGGGAAACTAGGGTCCCGGAACAAAATTCTCCTAAATCAAATAGAAAGTTCCCGGTCGATAAAGCGGCCACGAAAAGTTTGAGTAGCATCGAAGACATTTGGGGTGGCGGTATGCCATAAACCAAAGATTCGTCGAACCCGGATAATCGTGAGAAATGGATTAGTGCTCGTTATTTGATGTTGAATCGAATAGGTTAACTCCTTAAATGACCTCGGACGCGTGATTGAAAAACCGGGAGAAAAGAAACCGGGTCCGTACAACCTCCCGAATGGCTCAAATTGAAGTGTATAATACACGGTTTTTCAGGATTCCAGGATCCCGGAACAAAATTCTCCGGAAATCACATATTAAGTTCCTCGGGTCAGATAAAGCGACCACGCAAAATTTGAGTAGAATCAAGAAATTTGGGGTGCTTGTATGCCATAAGCCAAAGATTCGTCTAACCTCGGATAATCGTGAAAAAAGAATTAATGCTCGTTTAATGCTCGTTATTTGAGGCTGAATCGAATAGGTTAAATCCTGAAATGACCTCGGACGCGTGATTGAAAAACTGGGGGAAAAAGAAACCAGGTCCGTGACGACCTTCCGAACGGCTCAAATTGAAGTGTATAATACACGGTTTTATGGGAAACTAGGGTCCCGGAACAAAATTCTCCGGAAATCACATAAAAATAAAGCGGCCACGAAAAGTTTGAGTAGCAACGGAAGACATTTGGGGTGCTTGGATGCCGTAAACCAAAGATTCGTCGAACCTCGGATAATCGTGAAAAATGGATTAATGCTCGTTATTTGAGGTCAATCGAAGAGGTTAACTCGAAATGACCTCGGACGCGTGATTGAAAACCGGGAGAAAAAGAAACCGGTCCTGTACAACCTCCCGAATGCTCAAATTGAAGTGTATAATACACGGTTTTTCGGGATTCCAGGATCCCGGAACAAAATTCTCCGGAAATCACAAAGAAAGTTCCTGCCGAGGTCGATAAAGCGACCACGCAAAATTTGAGTAGCAACGGAAGACATTTGGGGTGCCCGTATGCCATAAACCAGATTCGTCGAACCTCGGATAATCGTGAAAGATGGATTCATGCTCGTTTAATGCTAGTTATTTGAGGTCGAAACGAATAGGTTAACTCCTCGAAATGACCTCGGACGCGTGATTGAAAAACAGGATAAAAGAAACGGGTCAGACGACCTCCCGAACGGCTCAAATTGAAGTGTATAATACACGGTTTCAGGATTCCAGGGTCCCGGAACAAAATTCTCCGGAAATCACATAGAAAGTTACACAGTCGATAAAGCGCCCACGCAAAATTTGAGTAGAAACGGAAGACATTTGGAGTTGCCGGTATGCCATAAATCAAAGATTCGTCGAATTTGAGATAATCGTGAAAAATGGATTAATGCTCGTTTAATGCTCGTTATTTGAGGCTAAATCGAATAGGTTAACTCTGAAATGACCTTGGACTCGTGATTGAAAAACCGGTGAAAAAGAAATCGGGTCCGTGTACAACCTCTCGAACGGCTCAAATTGAAGTGTATAATACACGGTTTTTGGGATTCCAGGGTCCCTTTAACAAAATTCAAGGAAATAAAATAGAAAGTTCCTCGGGTCGATAAAGCGGCCACGCAAAATTTGAGTAGCAACTCAAGACATTTGGGGTTCCGGTATTCCATAAACTAGCATTCGTCGAACCTCGGATACTCATGAAAAATGGCTTAATGCTCGTTATTTGAGGCTCAATCGAAGAGGTAACTCCTGAAATGACCTCGGGCGCGTGATTGAAAAACTGGGAGATAAAGAAACCGGGTCCGGTACAACCTCCGGAACGGCTCAAATTGAAGTGTATAATACACGGTTTTTCGGGATTCCAGGGTCTCGGAACAAAATTCTCCGGAAATCACATTGAAAGTTACTCGGGTCAGGTAAAGCGGCCACGCAAAATTTGAGTAGCAACGGAAGACATTTGGGTATGCCGGTATGCCATAAACCAGCATTCGTCGAATCTGAGATAATCGTGAAAAATGGATTAATGCTCGTTATTTGAGGCTGAATCGAATAGGTTAACTCGAAATGACTTCGGACGCGTGATTGAAAACCGGAGAAAAAGAAACTGGTCCGACGACCTCCCGAACGGCTCAAATTGAAGTGTATAATACACGGTTTTTCGGGAAACTAGGGTCCCGGAACAAAATTCTCCGGAAATGACATAAAAAGTTCCTCGGGTCAGATAAAGCGGCCACGAAAAGTTTGAGTAGCAACGGAAGACATTTGGGGATGCCGGTATGCCATAAACGAGCATTCGTCGAACCTCGGATAATCGTGAAAATGGATTAGTGCTCGTTATTTGAGGCTGAAGCGAATAGGTTAACTCCTGAAATGACCTCGGACGCGTGATTTAAAAACCGGGATAAAAAGAAACTAGGTCCGGTACGACCTCCCGAACGGCTCAAATTGAAGTGTATAATACACGGTTTTTGGGATTCAGTGGTCCGGAACAAAATTCTCCTAAATCACATAGAAAGTTTCCGGGTCGGATAAAGCGGCCACGAAAAGTTTGAGTAGCAACGGAAGACATTTGGGGGTGCTGTATACCATAAACCAAAGATTCGTCGAACCTCGGATAATCGTGAAAAATTGAATAATGCTCGTTATTTGAGGCTGAAACGAATAGGTTAACTCCTGAAATGACCTCGGACGCGTGATTGAAAAACCGGGATAAAAAGAAACTGGGTCCGGTACGACCTCCCGAACGGCTCAAATTGAAGTGTATAATACACGGTTTTTGGAAACTAGGGTCCGGAACAAAATTCTCCGAAATCAAATAGAAAGTTCCCGGGTCGATAAAGCGGACCCACGAAAAGTTTGAGTAGCATCGAAGACATTTGGGGGTGGCGGTATGCCATAAACCAAAGATTCGTCGAACCTCGGATAATCGTGAGAAATGGATTAGTGCTCGTTATTTGATGTTGAATCGAATAGGTTAACTCCAGAAATGACCTCGGACGCGTGATTGAAAAACCGGGAGAAAAAGAAACCGGGTCCGGTACAACCTCCCGAATGGCTCAAATTGAAGTGTATAATACACGGTTTTTCGGGATTCCAGGATCCCGGAACAAAATTCTCCGGAAATCACATATTAAGTTCCTCGGGTCAGATAAAGCGACCACGCAAAATTTGAGTAGCAACTGAAGAAATTTGGGGGTGCTTGTATGCCATAAGCCAGCATTCGTCTAACCTCGGATAATCGTGAAAAAAGAATTAATGCTCGTTTAATGCTCGTTATTTGAGGCTGAATCGAATAGGTTAAATCCTGAAATGACCTCGGACGCGTGATTGAAAAACTGGGGGAAAAAGAAACCAGGTCCGGTACGACCTTCCGAACGGCTCAAATTGAAGTGTATAATACACGGTTTTATGGGAAACTAGGGTCCCGGAACAAAATTCTCCGGAAATCACATAAAAATAAAGCGGCCACGAAAAGTTTGAGTAGCAACGGAAGACATTTGGGGTGCGGTATGTCGTAAACCAAAGATTCGTCGAACCTCGGATAATCGTGAAAAATGGATTAATGCTCGTTATTTGAGGCTGAATCGAAGAGGTTAACTCCTGAAATGACCTCGGACGCGTGATTGAAAAACCGGGAGAAAAAGAAACCGGGTCCGGTACAACCTCCCGAACGGCTCAAATTGAAGTGTATAATACACGGTTTTTCGGGATTCCAGGATCCCGGAACAAAATTCTCCGGAAATAGCAAAGAAAGTTCCTCGGGTCAGATAAAGCGACCACGCAAAATTTGAGTAGCAACGGAAGACATTTGGGGTGCCTGTATGCCATAAACCAGCATTCGTCGAACCTCGGATAATCGTGAAAGATGGATTCATGCTCGTTTAATGCTAGTTATTTGAGGCTGAAACGAATAGGTTAACTCCTGAAATGACCTCGGACGCGTGATTGAAAAACAGGGATAAAAAGAAACTGGGTCCGGTACAACCTCCCGAACGGCTCAAATTGAAGTGTATAATACACGGTTTTCCAGGGTCCCGGAACAAAATTCTCCGGAAATCACATAGAAAGTTACACAGGTCAGATAAAGCGGCCACGCAAAATTTGAGTAGAAACGGAAGACATTTGGAGGTGCCGGTATGCCATAAACCAGCATTCGTCGAACCTCGGATACTCATGAAAAATGGCTTAATGCTCGTTATTTGAGGCTCAATCGAAGAGGTAACTCCTGAAATGACCTCGGGCGCGTGATTGAAAAACTGGGAGATAAAGAAACCGGGTCCGGTACAACCTCCGGAACGGCTCAAATTGAAGTGTATAATACACGGTTTTTCGGGATTCCAGTGTCCCGGAACAAAATTCTCCGGAAATCACATAGAAAGTTACTCGGGTCAGGTAAAGCGGCCACGCAAAATTTGAGTAGCAACGGAAGACATTTGGGTATGCCGGTATGCCATAAACCAGCATTCGTCGAATCTGAGATAATCGTGAAAAATGGATTAATGCTCGTTATTTGAGGCTGAATCGAATAGGTTAACTCCTGAAATGACCTCGGACGCGTGATTGAAAAACCGGGAGAAAAAGAAACCGGGTCCAGTACGACCTCCCGAACGGCTCAAATTGAAGTGTATAATACACGGTTTTTCGGGAAACTAGGGTCCCGGAACAAAATTCTCCGGAAATCACATAAAAAGTTCCTCGGGTCAGATAAAGCGGCCACGAAAAGTTTGAGTAGCAACGGAAGACATTTGGGGATGCCGGTATGCCATAAACGAGCATTCGTCGAACCTCGGATAATCGTGAAAATGGATTAGTGCTCGTTATTTGAGGCTGAAGCGAATAGGTTAACTCCTGAAATGACCTCGGACGCATGATTTAAAAACCGGGATAAAAAGATACTGGGTCCGGTACGACCTCCCGAACGGCTCAAATTGAAGTGTATAATACACGGTTTTTCGGGATTCCAGGGTCCCGAAACAAAATTCTCCGGAAATCACATAGAAAGTTCCCCGGGTTAGATAAAGCGACCACGCAAAATTTGAGTAGCATTGGAAGACATTTGGGGGTGCCTGTATGCCATAAACCAGCATTCGTCTAACCTCGGATAATCGTGAAAAAAGGATTAATGCTCGTTTAATGCTCGTTATTTGAGGCTGAATCGAATAGGTTAACTCCTGAAATGACCTCGGACGCGTGATTGAAAAACTGGGAGAAAAAGAAACCGGGTCCGGTACGACCTTCCGAACGGCTCAAATTGAAGTGTATAATACACGGTTTTTCGGGAATCTAGGGTCCCGGAACAAAATTCTCTGGAAATCATATAAAAATTTCCTCGGGTCAAATAAAGCGGCCACATAAAGTTTGAGTAGCAACGGAAGACATTTGAGGGTGCCGGTATGCCATAACCAAGCATTCGTCGAACCTCGGATAATCGTGAAAAATGGACTAATGCTCGTTTAATGCTAGTTATTTGAGGCTGAAACGAATAGGTTAACTCCTGAAATGACCTTGGACGCGTGATAGAAAAACAGGTATAAAAAGAAAATGGGTCCGGTACGACCTCCCGAACGGCTCAAATTGAAAAATACATGGTTTTCGGGATTCCAGGGTCCCGGAACAAAATTCTCCGGAAATCACATAGAAAGTTACTCGGGTCAGATCAAGCGGCCACGCAAAATTTGAGTAGAAACGGAAGACATTCGGGGGTGCCGGTATGCCATAAACCAGCATTCGTCCAATTTGAGATAATCGTAAAAAATGGATTAATGTTCGTTTAATGCTCGTTATTTGAGGCTGAATCGAATAGGTTAACTCCTGAAATGACCTTGGACGCGTGATTGAAAAACCGGGAGAAAAAGAAACCAGGTCCGGTACAACCTATCGAACGGCTCAAATTGAAGTGTATAATACACGGTTTTTCGGGATTCCAGGGTCCCGGAACAAAATTCACCGGAAATGATATACAAAATTCCTCGGGTCAGATAAAGCGGCCACGCAAAATTTGAGTAGAAACGGAAGACATTTGGGGGTGCCGGTATGCCATAAACCAGCATTCGTCGAATTTGAGATAATCGTGAAAAATTGATTAATGCTCGTTTAATTCGTTATTTGAGGCTAAATCGAATAGGTTAACTCCTGAAATGACCTTGGACTCGTGATTGAAAAACCGGGTGAAAAAGAAACCGGGTCCGGTACAACCTCTCGAACGGCTCAAATTGAAGTGTATAATACACGGTTTTTCGGGATTCCAGAGTCCCGGAACAAAATTCACCGGAAATGACATAGAAAGTTCCTCGGGTCAAATAAAGCGGCCACGCAAAATTTGAGTAGCAACGCAAGACATTTGGGGGTGCCGGTATGCCATAAACCAGCGTTCATTTCGAACCTCGGATAATCATGAAAAATGGCTAGGTGTGACATTTAGGGACCGATTGATCACCGCCATCTGTATATGACAATAACGTCAAACTTAACTAGCAAGCCAACCGTTATTGATAAACGTGGACCAACTGATTATAATACAAAAGTATACCCTTTGATCCTTTTAGAGATTTATAAGTCCGTGCACTACCTGTAAAGGACACCAGCCCCAACATTTTGTTCAGGGACCCTGGTATCCCGAAAAACCGTGTATTATACACTTCAATTTGAGCCGTTCGGGAGGTCGTACCGGACCCGATTTCTTTTTCTCCGGTTTTTCAATCACGCATCCGAGGTCATTTCAGAGTTAACCTATTCGATCCAACCCAAATAACGAGCATTAAACGAGTATTAATCCATTTTTCACGATTATCCGAGGTTCGACGAATACCAAGACCCCAAATGTCTTCCGTTGCTACTCAAATTTTGCGTGGCCGCTTTATCTCGTCCCGAGGAACTTTCTATGTGATTTTCGGAGAATTTCGCGTTAGGGACCCGGAATCCCGAAAAACCGTGTATTATACACTTCAATTTGAGCGTTCGGGAGGTCGCACCGGACCCGGTTTCTTTTTTCGGATTTCAATCACGCGTCCGAGGTCATTAAAGGAGTTAATCTATTCGATTCAAACCTCAAATAACGAGCATTAAATGAGCTTTAATCCATTTTTCACGATTATCCGAGGTTCGACGAATGTTTGGTTTAAGGCATAACGGCCACCCCAAATGTCTTCTCGTTGCTACTCAAATTTTGCGTGGCCGCTTTATCGACCCGAGGAACTTTCTATGTGATTTTCGGAGAATTTTGTTAGGGACCTCGGAATCACGAAAAACCGTGTATAATAAACTTCAATTTGAGCCGATCGGGAGGTCGTACCGGACCCGGTTTCTTTTTCTCCCGGTTTTACAATTACGCGTCCGAGGTCATTTCAGGAGTTAACCTATTCGATTCAGCCTCAAATAACGAGCATTAATCCATTTTTAACGATTATCCGAGGTTCGACCAATGTCGATTTATGGCATACCTGCAAGCACTCCCAAATGTCTTGCGTTGCTACTCAAATTTTGCGTGGCCGCTTTATCTGACCCGAGGAACTTTCTGTGTGATTTCCGGTGAATTTTGTTCCGGGACCCTGGAATCCCGAAAAATTGTGTATTATACACATCAATTTGAGCCGTTCGTGAGGTCGTACCGGAAAAGGTTTCTTTTTCTCCCGGTTTTTCAATCACGCGTCCAAGGTCATTTCACGAGTTAACCTATTAGATTCAGCCTCAAATAACGAGCATTAAACGACCATAAATCCATTTTTCACGATTATCCGAGGTTCGACGAATGCTGGTTTATGGAATACCGGCAACCCCCAAATGTCTTGCGTTGCTACTCAAATTTTGCGTGGCCGCTTCATCTGACCCGAGGAACTCTCTATGTGATTTCCGGAGAATTTTTTTCCGGGACCCTGGAATCCCGAAAAACCGTGTATTATACACTTCAATTTGAGCCGTTCGGGAGGTCGTACCGGACCCAGTTTCTTTTTATCCCGGTTTTTAAATCAAGCGTCCGAGGTCATTTCAGGAGTTAACCTATTCGCTTCAGCCTCAAATAACGAGCATTAAACGAGCATTAATCCATTTTCACGATTATCCGAGGTTCGACAAATGCTGGTTTAAGGCATACCGGCACCCCCAAATGTCATCCGTTGCTAGTAAATTTAGCGTTCCCGCTTTATTTGACCCGAAGAACTTTCTATGTGATTTCCGGAGAATTTTGTTCCGGGACCCTGGAATCCCGAAAAACCGTGTATTATACACTTCAATTTGAGCCGTTCGAGAGGTCGTACCGGACCCGATTTCTTTTTCTCCCGGTTTTTCAATCACGCGTCCGAGGTCATTTCAGGAGTTAACCTATTCGATCCAACCCAAATAACGAGCATTAAACGAGTATTAATCCATTTTTCACGATTATCCGAGGTTCGACGAATACCAGCACCCCCAAATGTTTTCCGTTGCTACTGAAATTTTGCGTGTCCGCTTTATCTGTCCCGACGAACTTTCTATGTGATTTTCGGAGAATTTCGTTCCGGGACCCTGGAATCCCGAAAAACCGTGTATTATACACTTCAATTTGAGCCGTTCGGGAGGTCGCACCGGACCCGGTTTCTTTTTCTCTCGGATTTCAATCACGCGTCCGAGGTCATTAAAGGAGTTAATCTATTCGATTCAGCCTCAAATAACGAGCATTAAACGAGCTTTAATCCATTTTTCACGATTATCCGAGGTTCGACGAATGCTTGTTTAAGGCATACCGGCCACCCCAAATGTCTTCCGTTGCCACTCAAATTTTGCGTGGCCGCTTTATCTGACCCGAAGAACTTTCTATGTGATTTCCGGAGAATTTTGTTCCAGGACCTCGGAATCACGAAAAACAGTGTTTTATAAACTTCAATTTGAGCCGATCGGGAGGTCGTACCGGACCCGGTTTCTTTTTCTCCCGGTTTTACAATCACGCGTCCGAGGTCATTTCAGGAGTTAACCTATACGATTCAGCCTCAAATAACGAGCATTAATCCATTTTTCACGATTATCCGAGGTTCGACGAATGCTGGTTTATGGCATACCGGCACCCCCAAATGTCTTGCGTTGCTACTCAAATTTTGCGTGGCCGCTTTATCTTACCCGAGGAACTTTCTATGTGATTTCCGGTGAATTTTGTTCCGGGACCCTGGAATCCCGAAAAACTAGGTATTATACACTTCAATTTGAGCCGTTCGGGAGGTCGTACCGGAAAAGGTTTCTTTTTCTCCCGGTTTTTCAATCACGCGTCCAAGGTCATTTCACGAGTTAACCTATTCGATTCAGCCTCAAATAACGAGCATTAAACGAGCTTTAATCCATTTTTTACGATTATCTGAGGTTCGAAGAATGCTGGTTTAAGGCATACCCGCCACCCCAAATGTCTTCCGTTGCTACTCAAATTTTGCGTGGCCGCTTTATCTGACCCGAAGAACATTCTATGTGATTTCCGGAGAATTTTGTTCCGGGACCTCGGAATCACGAAAAACCGTGTATTATAAACTTCAATTTGAGCCGATCGGGAGGTCATACCGGACCCGGTTTCTTTTTCTCCCGGTTTTCAAATCACGCGTCCGAGGTCATTTCAGGAGTTAACCTATTTGCTTCAGCCTCAAATAACGAGCAGTAAACGAGCATTAATCCATTTTTCACGATTATCCGAGGTTCGACAAATGCTGGTTTATGGCATACCGGCAACCCCCAAATGTCTTGCGTTGCTAGTAAATTTTGCGTTCCCGCTTTATCTGACCCGAAGAACTTTCTATGTGATTTCCGGAGAATTTTGTTCCGGGACCTTGGAATCCCGAAAAACTGTGTATTATACACTTCAATTTGAGCCGTTCGGGAGGTAAATCGACCCGATTTTTTTCTCCCGGTTTTTCAATCACGCGTCCGAGGTCATTTCAGGAGTTAACCTATTCGATTCAACCCAAATAACGAGCATTAAACGAGTATTAATCCATTTTTCACGATTATCCGAGGTTCGACGAATACCAGCACCCCCAACTGTCTTCCGTTGCTACTCAAATTTTGCGTGGCCGCTTTATCTGTCCCGAGGAACTTTCTATGTGATTTTCGGAGAATTTCGTTCCGGGACCCTGGAATCCCGAAAACCGTGTATTATACACTTCAATTTCAGCCGTTCGGGAGGCCGCACCGGACCCGGTTTCTTTTTCTCTCGGATTTCAATCACGCGTCCGAGGTCATTAAAGGAGTTAATCTATTCGATTCAGCCTCAAATAACGAGCATTAAACGAGCTTTAATCCATTTTTCACGATTATCCGAGGTTTGACGAATGCTGGTTTAAGGCATATCGGCCACCCCAAATGTCTTCCGTTGCCACTCAAATTTTGCGTGGCCGCTTTATCGACCGAAGAACTTTCTATGTGATTTAGGAGAATTTTGTTCCAGGACCTCGGAATCACGAAAAACCGTGTATTATAAACTTCAATTTGAGCCGATCGGGATGTCGTACCGGACCCGGTTTCTTTTTCTCCCGGTTTTACAATCACGCGCCCGAGGTCATTTCAGGAGTTAACCTATACGATTCAGCCTCAAATAACGAGCATTAATCCATTTTTCACGATTATCCGAGGTTCGACGAATGCTGGTTTATGGCATACCGGCACCTTCAAATGTCTTGCGTTGCTACTCAAATTTTGCGTGGCCGCTTTATCTGACCCGAGGAACTTTCTATGTAATTTCCGGTGAATTTTGTTCCGGGACCCTGAAATCCCGAAAAACTGTGTATATACACTTCAATTTGAACCGTTCGGGAGGTCGTACCGGAAAAGGTTTCTTTTTCTCCCGGTTTTTCAATCACGCGTCCAAGGTCGTTTCACGAGTTAACCTATTCGATTCAGCCTCAAATAACGAGCATTAAACGACCATAAATCTATTTATCACGATTATCCGAGGTTCGACGAATGCTGGTTTATGGCATACCGGCACCCCCCAAATGTCTTGCGTTGCTACTCAAATTTTGCGTAGCCGCTTTATCTGACCCGAGGAACTTTTTATGTGATTTCCGGAGAATTTTGTTCCGGGACCCCGGAATCCTAGAAAAAACCGTGTATTTTACACTTCAATTTGAGCCGTTCGGGAGGTCGTACCGGACCCAGTTTCTTTTTATCCCGGTTTTTAAATCACGCGTCCGAGGTCATTTCAGGAGTTAACCTATTTGCTTCAGCCTCAAATAACGAGCATTAAACGAGCATTAATCCATTTTTCACGATTATCCGAGGTTCGACAAATGCTGGTTTATGGCATACCGGCAACCCCCAAATGTCTTGCGTTGCTAGTAAATTTTGTGTTCCCGCTTTATCTGACCCAAGAACTTTCTATGTAATTTCCGGAGAATTTTGTTAAAGGACCTTGAATCCCGAAAAACTGCGTATTATACATTTCAATTTGAGCCGTTCGGGAGGTCGACGGACCCGATTTTTTTTCTCCCGGTTTTTCAATCACGCGTCCGAGGTCATTTCAGGAGTTAATCTATTCGATTCAGCCTCAAATAACGAGCATTAAACGAGTATTAATCCATTTTTCACGATTATCCGAGGTTCGACGAATCCGGTTTAAGGCATACCGCCACCCCAAATGTCTTCCGTTGCTACTCAAATTTTGCGTGGTCGCTTTATCCGACCAAGAATTTTCTATGTGATTTCCGGAGAATTTTGTTCCGGGACCTCTGATTCACAAAAACCGTGTATTATAAACTTCAATTTGAGCGATCGGGAGGTCGACGGACCGGTTTCTTTTTCTCCGGTTTTACAATCACGCGTCCGAGGTCATTTCAGGAGTTAACCTATTCGATTCAGCCTCAAATAACGAGCATTAATCCATTTTTCACGATTATCCGAGGTTCGACGAATGCTGGTTTATGGCATACCGGCACCTTCAAATGTCTTGTGTTGCTACTCAAATTTTGCGTGGCCGCTTATCTCGACCCGAGGAACTTTCTATGTGATTTCCGGTGAATTTTGTTCCGGAACCCCGGAATCCCGAAAAACTGTGTATTATACACTTCAATTTGAGCCGTTCGAGAGGTCGTACCGGAAAAGGTTTCTTTTTCTCCCGATTTTTCAATCACGCGTCCAAGGTCGTTTCACGAGTTAACCTATTCGATTCAGCCTCAAATAACGAGCATTAAACGACCATAAATCCATTTATCACGATTATCCGAGGTTCGACGAATGTTGGTTTATGGCATACCGACACCCCCAAATGTCTTCCGTTATTACTCAAATTTTGCGTAGCCGCTTTATCTCGACCCGAGGAACTTTCTATAGGATTTCCGGAGAATTTTGTTCCGGGACCCGGAATCCCGAAAAACCGTGTATTATACACTTCAATTTGAGCCGTTCGGGAGGTCGACGGACCCAGCTTTCTTTTATCCGGCTTTTAAATCACGCGTCCGAGGTCATTTCAGGAGTTAACCTATTTGCTTGACCTCAAATAACGAGCAGTGAACGAGCATTAATCCATTTTTCACGATTATCCGAGGTTCGACAAATGCTGGTTTATGGCATACCGGCAACCCCCAAATGTCTTGCGTTGCTAGTAAATTTTGCGTTCCGCTTTATCTGACCCGAAGAACTTTCTATGTGACTTCCGGTGAATTTTGTTAAAGGACCTTGGAATCCCGAAAACCGTGTATTATACACTTCAATTTGAGCTGTTCGAGAGGTCGTACCGGACCCGATTTCTTTTTCTCCCGGTTTTTCAATCACGCGTCCGAGGTCATTTCAGGAGTTAACCTATTCGATCCAACCCAAATAACGAGCATTAAACGAGTATTAATCCATTTTTCACGATTATCCGAGGTTCGACGAATACCAGCACCCCCAAATGTTTTCCGTTGCTACTGAAATTTTGCGTGTCCGCTTTATCTGTCCCGACGAACTTTCTATGTGATTTTCGGAGAATTTCGTTCCGGGACCCTGGAATCCCGAAAAACCGTGTATTATACACTTCAATTTGAGCCGTTCGGGAGGTCGCACCGGACCCGGTTTCTTTTTCTCTCGGATTTCAATCACGCGTCCGAGGTCATTAAAGGAGTTAATCTATTCGATTCAGCCTCAAATAACGAGCATTAAACGAGCTTTAATCCATTTTTCACGATTATCCGAGGTTCGACGAATGCTTGTTTAAGGCATACCGGCCACCCCAAATGTCTTCCGTTGCCACTCAAATTTTGCGTGGCCGCTTATCGACCGAAGAACTTTCTATGTGATTTAGGAGAATTTTGTTCAGGACTCTCTAATCACGAAAAAAAGTGTTTTATAAACTTCAATTTGAGCGATCGGGAGGTCGTACGGACCGGTTTCTTTTTCTCCCGGTTTTACAATCACGCGTCCGAGGTCATTTCAGGAGTTAACCTATACGATTGACCTCAAATAACGAGCATTAATCCATTTTTCACGATTATCCGAGGTTCGACGAATCTTGGTTTATGGCATACCAAGCACCCCAAATGTCTTGCGTTGCTACTCAAATTTTGCGTGGCCGCTTTATCTTACCCGAGGAACTTTCTATGTGATTTCCGGTGAATTTTGTTCCGGGACCCCGGAATCCCGAAAAACTATGTATTATACACTTCAATTTGAGCCGTTCGGGAGGTCGTGAGGAAAAGGTTTCTTTTTCTCCCGGTTTTTCAATCACGCGTCCAAGGTCATTTCACGAGTTAACCTATTCGATTGACCTCAAATAACGAGCATTAAACGAGCTTTAATCCATTTTTTACGATTATCCGAGGTTCAAGAATGCTTTGGTTTAAGGCATACCCGCCACCCCAAATGTCTTCGTTGCTACTCAAATTTTGCGTGGCCGCTTTATCGACCCGAGGAACTTTCTATGTGATTTCCGGAGAATTTTGTTCCGGACCTCGGAATCCCGAAAAACCGTGTATTATAAACTTCAATTTGAGCCGATCGGGAGGTCATAGGACCGGTTTCTTTTTCTCCGGTTTTCAAATCACGCGTCCGAGGTCATTTCAGGAGTTAACCTATTTGCTTGACCTCAAATAACGTTAAGCAAGAACGAGCATTAATCCATTTTTCACGATTATCCGAGGTTCGACAAATGTTGGTTTATGGCATACCTAAGCAACCCCCAAATGTCTTGCGTTGCTAGTAAATTTTGCGTTCCCGCTTTATCTGACCCGAAGAACTTTCTATGTGATTTCCGGAGAATTTTGTTCCGGGACCTTGGAATCCCGAAAAACTGTGTATTATACACTTCAATTTGAGCCGTTCGGGAGGTCGTACCGGACCCGATTTTTTTTCTCCCGGTTTTTCAATCACGCGTCCGAGGTCATTTCAGGAGTTAACCTATTCGATTCAACCCAAATAACGAGCATTAAACGAGTATTAATCCATTTTTCACGATTATCCGAGGTTCGACGAATACCAAAGACCCCAATCGTCTTCCGTTGCTACTCAAATTTTGCGTGGCCGCTTTATCCGACCCGAGGAACTTTCTATGTGATTTTCGGAGAATTTCGTTCCGGGACCCCGGAATCCCGAAAACCGTGTATTATACCACTTCAATTTCAGCTGTTCGGGAGGCCGCACGGACCCGGTTTCTTTTTCTCTCGGATTTCAATCACGCGTCCGAGGTCATTAAAGGAGTTAATCTATTCGATTGACCTCAAATAACGAGCATTAAACGAGCTTTAATCCATTTTTCACGATTATCCGAGGTTTGACGAATCTTTGGTTTTTAAGGCATATCGGCCACCCCAAATGTCTTCCGTTGCCACTCAAATTTTGCGTGGCCGCTTTATCGACCGAAGAACTTTCTATGTGATTTCGGAGAATTTTGTTCCAGGACCTTAATCACGAAAAACCGTGTATTATAAACTTCAATTTGAGCCGATCGGGATGTCGCACGGACCGGTTTCTTTTTCTCCGGTTTTACAATCACGCGCCGAGGTCATTTCAGAGTTAACCTATACGATTCACCTCAAATAACGAGCATTAATCCATTTTTCACGATTATCCGAGGTTCGACGAATCTTGGTTTATGGCATACCGGCACCTTCAAATGTCTTGCGTTGCTACTCAAATTTTGCGTGGCCGCTTTATCTGACCCGAGGAACTTTCTATGTAATTTCCGGTGAATTTTGTTCCGGACCCGAAATCCCGAAAAGCGTGTATATACACTTCAATTTGAACCGTTCGGGAGGTCGACTTAGGAAAAGGTTTCTTTTTCTCCCGGTTCAATCAATCACGCGTCCAAGGTCGTTTCACGAGTTAACCTATTCGATTCAGCCTCAAATAACGAGCATTAAACGACCATAAATCTATTTATCACGATTATCCGAGGTTCGACGAATGCTGGTTTATGGCATACCGGCACCCCCCAAATGTCTTGCGTTGCTACTCAAATTTTGCGTAGCCGCTTTATCTGACCCGAGGAACTTTTTATGTGATTTCCGGAGAATTTTGTTCCGGGACCCTGGAATCCCGAAAAACCGTGTATTTTACACTTCAATTTGAGCCGTTCGGGAGGTCGTACCGGACCCAGTTTCTTTTTATCCCGGTTTTTAAATCACGCGTCCGAGGTCATTTCAGGAGTTAACCTATTTGCTTCAGCCTCAAATAACGAGCATTAAACGAGCATTAATCCATTTTTCACGATTATCCGAGGTTCGACAAATGCTGGTTTATGGCATACCGGCAACCCCCAAATGTCTTGCGTTGCTAGTAAATTTTGTGTTCCCGCTTTATCTGACCCGAAGAACTTTCTATGTAATTTCCGGAGAATTTTGTTCCGGGACCTTGGAATCCCGAAAAACTGCGTATTATACATTTCAATTTGAGCCGTTCGGGAGGTCGTACCGGACCCGATTTTTTTTCTCCCGGTTTTTCAATCACGCGTCCGAGGTCATTTCAGGAGTTAATCTATTCGATTCAGCCTCAAATAACGAGCATTAAACGAGTATTAATCCATTTTTCACGATTATCCGAGGTTCGACGAATGCTGGTTTAAGGCATACCGGCCACCCCAAATGTCTTCCGTTGCTACTCAAATTTTGCGTGGTCGCTTTATCTGACCCGAAGAATTTTCTATGTGATTTCCGGAGAATTTTGTTCCGGGACCTCGGATTCACGAAAAACCGTGTATTATAAACTTCAATTTGAGCCGATCGGGAGGTCGTACCGGACCCGGTTTCTTTTTCTCCCGGTTTTACAATCACGCGTCCGAGGTCATTTCAGGAGTTAACCTATTCGATTCAGCCTCAAATAACGAGCATTAATCCATTTTTCACGATTATCCGAGGTTCGACGAATGCTGGTTTATGGCATACCGGCACCTTCAAATGTCTTGCGTTGCTACTCAAATTTTGCGTGGCCGCTTTATCTGACCCGAGGAACTTTCTATGTGATTTCCGGTGAATTTTGTTCCGGGACCCTGGAATCCCGAAAAACTGTGTATTATACACTTCAATTTGAGCCGTTCGAGAGGTCGTATTTAAAAGGTTTCTTTTTCTCCCGATTTTTCAATCACGCGTCCAAGGTCGTTTCACGAGTTAACCTATTCGATTCAGCCTCAAATAACGAGCATTAAACGACCATAAATCCATTTATCACGATTATCCGAGGTTCGACGAATGCTGGTTTATGGCATACCGACACCCCCCAAATGTCTTGCGTTACTACTCAAATTTTGCGTAGCCGCTTTATCTGACCCGAGGAACTTTCTATAGGATTTCCGGAGAATTTTGTTCCGGGACCCTGGAATCCCGAAAAACCGTGTATTATACACTTCAATTTGAGCCGTTCGGGAGGTCGTACCGGACCCAGTTTCTTTTTATCCCGGCTTTTAAATCACGCGTCCGAGGTCATTTCAGGAGTTAACCTATTTGCTTCAGCCTCAAATAACGAGCAGTAAACGAGCATTAATCCATTTTTCACGATTATCCGAGGTTCGACAAATGTTGGTTTATGGCATACCAAGCAACCCCAAATGTCTTGCGTTGCTAGTAAATTTTGCGTTCCCGCTTTATCTGACCCGAAGAACTTTCTATGTGACTTCCGGTGAATTTTGTTCCGGGACCTTGGAATCCCGAAAAACTGTGTATTATACACTTCAATTTGAGTCGTTCGGGAGGCTGTACCGGACCCGATTTTTTTTTCTCCCGGTTTTTTAATCACGCGTCCGAGGTCATTTCAGGAGTTAACCTATTCGATCCAACCCAAATAACGAGCATTAAACAAGTATTAATCCATTTTTCACGATTATCCGAGGTTCGACGAATACCAGCACCCCCAAATGGTTTCCGTTGCTACTCAAATTTTGCGTGGCCGCTTTCTCTGTCCCGAGGAACTTTCTATGTGATTTTCGGAGAATTTCGTTCCGGGACCCTGGAATCCAGAAAACCGTGTATTATATACTTCAATTTGAGCCGTTCGGGAGGTAGCACCGGACCCGGTTTCTTTTTCTCTCGGATTTCAATCACGCGTCCGAGGTCATTAAAGGATTTAATCTATTCGATTCAGCCTCAAATAACGAGCATTAAACGAGCTTTAATCCATTTTTCACGATTATCCGAGGTTCGACGAATGCTGGTTTAAGACATACCGGCCACCCCAAATGTCTTCCGTTGCCACTCAAATTTTGCGTGGCCGCTTTATCTGACCCGAAGAACTTTCTATGTGATTTCCGGAGAATTTTGTTCCAGGACCTCGGAATCACGAAAAACCGTGTATTATAAACTTCAATTTGAGCCGATCGGGAGGTCGTACCGGACCCGGTTTCTTTTTCTCCCGGTTTTACAATCACGCGTCCGAGGTCATTTCAGGAGTTAACCTATACGATTCAGCTTCAAATAACGAGCATTAATCCATTTTTCACGATTATCCGAGGTTCGACGAATGCTGGTTTATGGCATACCGGCACCCCCAAATGTCTTGCGTTGCTACTCAAATTTTGCGTGGCCGCTTTATCTGACCCGAGGAACTTTCTTTGTGATTTCCGGTGAATTTTGTTCCGGGACCCTGGAATCCCGAAAAACTGTGTATTATACACTTCAATTTGAGCCGTTCGGGAGGTCGTACCGGACCCAGTTTGTTTTTATCCCGGTTTTTAAATCACGCGTCCGAGGTTATTTTGAGTTAACCTATTTGCTTTGACCTCAAATAACGAGCATTAAACGAGCATTAATCCATTTTTCACGATTATCCGAGGTTCGACAAATGCTGGTTTATGGCATACCGGCAACCCCCAAATGTCTTGCGTTGCTAGTAAATTTTGCGTTCCCGCTTTATCTGACCCGAAGAACTTTCTATGTGATTTCCGGAGAATTTTGTTCCGGGACCTTGGAATCCCGAAAAACCGTGTATTATACACTTCAATTTGAGCCGTTCGGGAGGTCGTACCGGACCCGATTTTTTTTTCTCCCGGTTTTTCAATCACGCGTCCGAGGTCATTTCAGGAGTTAACCTATTCGATTCAACCCAAATAACGAGCATTAAACGAGTACTTATCCATTTTTCACGATTATCCGAGGTTCGACGAATACCAGCACCCCCAACTGTCTTCCGTTGCTACTCAAATTTTGCGTGGCCGCTTTATCTGTCCCGAGGAACTTTCTATGTGATTTTCGGAGAATTTCGTTCCGGGACCCTGGAATCCCGAAAACCGTGTATTATACACTTCAATTTGAGCCGTTCGGGAGGTCGCACCGGACCCGGTTTCTTTTTCTCTCGGATTTCAATCACGCGTCCGAGGTCATTAAAGGAGTTAATCTATTCGATTCAGCCTCAAATAACGAGCATTAAACGAGCTGTAATCCATTTTTCACGATTATCCGAGGTTCGACGAATGCTGGTTTAAGGCATACCGGCCACCCCAAATGTCTTCCGTTGCTACTCAAATTTTGCGTGGTCGCTTTATCTGACCCGAAGAATTTTCTATGTGATTTCCGGAGAATTTTGTTCCGGGACCTCGGAATCATAAAAAACCGTGTATTATAAACTTCAATTTGAGCCGATCGGGAGGTCGTACCGGACCCGGTTTCTTTTTCTCCCGGTTTTACAATCACGCGTCCGAGGTCATTTCAGGAGTTAACCTATTCGATTCAGCCTCAAATAACGAGCATTAATCCATTTTTCACGATTATCCGAGGTTCGACGAATGCTGGTTTATGGCATACCGGCACCTTCAAATGTCTTGCGTTGCTACTCAAATTTTGCGTGGCCGCTTTATCTGACCCGAGGAACTTTCTATGTGATTTCCGGTGAATTTTGTTCCGGGACCCTGGAATCCCGAAAAACTGTGTATATACACTTCAATTTGAACCGTTCGGGAGGTCGTACCGGAAAAGGTTTCTTTTTCTCCCGGTTTTTCAATCACGCGTCCAAGGTCATTTTACGAGTTAACCTATTCGATTCAGCCTCAAATAACGAGCATTAAACGACCATAAATCCATTTTTCACGATTATCCGAGGTTCGACGAATGCTGGTTTATGGCATACCGGCAACCCCCAAATGTCTTGCGTTGCTACTCAAATTTTGCGTGGCCGCTTTATCTGACCTGAGGAACTTTCTATGTGATTTCCGGAGTTTTTTTTTCCGGGATCCTGGAATCCCGAAAAACTGTGTATTATACACTTCAATTTGAGCCGTTCGGGAGGTCGTACCGGACCCAGTTTGTTTTTATCCCGGTTTTTAAATCACGCGTCCGAGGTTATTTCAGGAGTTAACCTATTTGCTTCAGCCTCAAATAACGAGCATTAAACGAGCATTAATCCATTTTTCACGATTATCCGAGGTTCGACAAATTCTGGTTTAAGGCATACCGGCACCCCCAAATGTCTTCCGTTGCTAGTAAATTTTGCGTTCCCGCTTTATCTGACCCTAAGAACTTTCTATGTGATTTCCGGAGAATTTTGTTAGGGACCCGGAATCCGAGAAAAACCGTGTATTATACACTTCAATTTGAGCCGTTCGGGAGGTCGTACCGGACCCGATTTTTTTTTCTCCCGGTTTTTCAATCACGCGTCCGAGGTCATTTCAGGAGTTAACCTATTCGATTCAACCCAAATAACGAGCATTAAACGAGTACTAATCCATTTTTCACGATTATCCGAGGTTCGACGAATACCAGCACCCCCAAATGTCTTCCGTTGCTACTCAAATTTTGCGTGGCCGCTTTATCTGTCCCGAGGAACTTTCTATGTGATTTTCGGAGAATTTCGTTCCGGGACCCTGGAATCCCGAAAACCGTGTATTATACACTTCAATTTGAGCCGTTCGGGAGGTCGCACCGGACCCGGTTTCTTTTTCTCTCGGATTTCAATCACGCGTCCGAGGTCATTAAAGGAGTTAATCTATTCGATTCAGCCTCAAATAAGGAGCATTAAACGAGCTGTAATCCATTTTTCACGATTATCCGAGGTTCGACGAATGCTGGTTTAAGGCATACCGGCCACCCCAAATGTCTTCCGTTGCTACTCAAATTTTGCGTGGTCGCTTTATCTGACCCGAAGAATTTTCTATGTGATTTCCGGAGAATTTTGTTCCGGGACCTCGGAATCACGAAAAACCGTGTATTATAAACTTCAATTTGAGCCGATCGGGAGGTCGTACCGAACCCGGTTTCTTTTTCTCCCGGTTTTACAATCACGCGTCCGAGGTCATTTCAGGAGTTAACCTATTCGATTCAGCCTCAAATAACGAGCATTAATCCATTTTTCACGATTATCCGAGGTTCGACGAATGCTGGTTTATGGCATACCGGCACCTTCAAATGTCTTGCGTTGCTACTCAAATTTTGCGTGGCCGCTTTATCTGACCCGAGGAACTTTCTATGTGATTTCCGGTGAATTTTGTTCCGGGACCCTGGAATCCCGAAAAACTGTGTATATACACTTCAATTTGAACCGTTCGGGAGGTCGTACCGGAAAAGGTTTCTTTTTCTCCCGGTTTTTCAATCACGCGTCCAAAGTCATTTTACGAGTTAACCTATTCGATTCAGCCTCAAATAACGAGCATTAAACGACCATAAATCCATTTTTCACGATTATCCGAGGTTCGACGAATGCTGGTTTATGGCATACCGGCAACCCCCAAATGTCTTGCGTTGCTACTCAAATTTTGCGTGGCCGCTTTATCTGACCTGAGGAACTTTCTATGTGATTTCCGGAGATTTTTTTTCCGGGATCCTGGAATCCCGAAAAACTGTGTATTATACACTTCAATTTGAGCCGTTCGGGAGGTCGTACCGGACCCAGTTTGTTTTTATCCCGGTTTTTAAATCACGCGTCCGAGGTTATTTCAGGAGTTAACCTATTTGCTTCAGCCTCAAATAACGAGCATTAAACGAGCATTAATCCATTTTTCACGATTATCCGAGGTTCGACAAATTCTGGTTTAAGGCATACCGGCACCCCCAAATGTCTTCCGTTGCTAGTAAATTTTGCGTTCCCGCTTTATCTGACCCTAAGAACTTTCTATGAGATTTCCGGAGAATTTTGTTCCGGGACCCTGGAATCCCGAAAAACCGTGTATTATACACTTCAATTTGAACCGTTCGGGAGGTCGTACCGGACCCGATTTTTTTTTCTCCCGGTTTTTCAATCACGCGTCCGAGGTCATTTCAGGAGTTAACCTATTCGATTCAACCCAAATAACGAGCATTAAACGAGTACTAATCCATTTTTCACGATTATCCGAGGTTCGACGAATACCAAAGACTCCCCATTTGTCTTCCGTTGCTACTCAAATTTTGCGTGGCCGCTTTATCTCGTCCCGAGAAACTTTCTATGTGATTTTCGGAGAATTTCGTTCGGGACCCGGAATCCCGAAAACCGTGTATTATACACTTCAATTTGAGCCGTTCGGGAGGTCGCACCGGACCCGGTTTCTTTTTCTCTCGGATTTCAATCACGCGTCCGAGGTCATTAAAGGAGTTAATCTATTCGATTCAGCCTCAAATAACGAGCATTAAACGAGCCGTAATCCATTTTTCACGATTATCCGAGGTTCGACGAATGCTTTGGTTTAAGGCATACCGCCACCCCAAATGTCTTCCGTTGCTACTCAAATTTTGCGTGGTCGCTTTATCTGACCCGAAGAATTTTCTATGTGATTTCCGGAGAATTTTGTTCCGGGACCTCGGAATCACGAAAAACCGTGTATTATAAACTTCAATTTGAGCCGATCGGGAGGTCGTACCGAACCCGGTTTCTTTTTCTCCCGGTTTTACAATCACGCGTCCGAGGTCATTTCAGGAGTTAACCTATTCGATTCAGCCTCAAATAACGAGCATTAATCCATTTTTCACGATTATCCGAGGTTCGACGAATGCTGGTTTATGGCATACCGGCACCTTCAAATGTCTTGCGTTGCTACTCAAATTTTGCGTGGCCGCTTTATCTGACCCGAGGAACTTTCTATGTGATTTCCGGTGAATTTTGTTCCGGGACCCTGGAATCCCGAAAAACTGTGTATATACACTTCAATTTGAACCGTTCGGGAGGTCGTACCGGAAAAGGTTTCTTTTTCTCCCGGTTTTTCAATCACGCGTCCAAGGTCATTTTACGAGTTAACCTATTCGATTCAGCCTCAAATAACGAGCATTAAACGACCATAAATCCATTTTTCACGATTATCCGAGGTTCGACGAATGCTGGTTTATGGCATACCGGCAACCCCCAAATGTCTTGCGTTGCTACTCAAATTTTGCGTGGCCGCTTTATCTGACCTGAGGAACGTTCTATGTGATTTCCGGAGATTTTTTTTCCGGGATCCTGGAATCCCGAAAAACTGTGTATTATACACTTCAATTTGAGCCGTTCGGGAGGTCGTACCGGACCCAGTTTGTTTTTATCCCGGTTTTTAAATCACGCGTCCGAGGTTATTTCAGGAGTTAACCTATTTGCTTCAGCCTCAAATAACGAGCATTAAACGAGCATTAATCCATTTTTCACGATTATCCGAGGTTCGACAAATTCTGGTTTAAGGCATACCGGCACCCCCAAATGTCTTCCGTTGCTAGTAAATTTTGTGTTCCCGCTTTATCTGACCCTAAGAACTTTCTATGTGATTTCCGGAGAATTTTGTTCCGGGACCCTGGAATCCCGAAAAACCGTGTATTATACACTTCAATTTGAGCCGTTCGGGAGGTCGTACCGGACCCGATTTTTTTTTCTCCCGGTTTTTCAATCACGCGTCCGAGGTCATTTCAGGAGTTAACCTATTCGATTCAACCCAAATAACGAGCATTAAACAAGTATTAATCCATTTTTCACGATTATCCGAGGTTCGACGAATACCAGCACCCCCAAATGTCTTCCGTTGCTACTCAAATTTTGCGTGGCCGCTTTACATGTCCCGAGGAACTTTCTATGTGATTTTCGGAGAATTTCGTTCCGGGACCCTGGAATCCCGAAAAACCGTGTATTATACACTTCAATTTTAGCGTTCGAGGTCGCACCGAACCCGGTTTCTTTTTCTCTCGGATTTCAATCACGCGTCCGAGGTCATTAAAGGAGTTAATCTATTCGATTCAGCCTCAAATAACGAGCATTAAACGAGCTTTAATCCATTTTTCACGATTATCCGAGGTTCGACGAATGCTGGTTTAAGGCATACCGGCCACCCCAATTGTCTTCCGTTGCTACTCAAATTTTGCGTGGCCGCTTTATCTGACCCGAAGAACTTTCTATGTGATTTCCGGATAATTTTGTTCCGGGACCTCGGAATCACGAAAAACCGTGTATTATAAACTTCAATTTGAGCCGATCGGGAGGTCGTACCGGACCCGATTTCTTTTTCTCCCGGTTTTACAATCACGCGTCCGAGGTCATTTCAGGAGTTAACCTATTCGATTCAGCCTCAAATAACGAGCATTAATCCATTTTTCACGATTATCCGAGGTTCGACGAATGCTGGTTTATGGCATACCGGCACCCCCAAATGTCTTGCGTTGCTACTCAAATTTTGCGTGGCCGCTTTATCTGACCCGAGGAACTTTCTATGTGATTTCCGGTGAATTTTGTTCCGGGACCTTGGAATCCCGAAAAACTGTGTATTATACACTTCAATTTGAGCCGTTCGAGAGGTCGTACCGGAAAAGGTTTCTTTTTCTCCCGATTTTTCAATCACGCGTCCAAGGTCGTTTCACGAGTTAACCTATTCGATTCAGCCTCAAATAACGAGCATTAAACGACCATAAATCCATTTATCACTATTATCCGAGGTTCGACGAATCTTTGGTTTATGGCATACCAACACTTCGAAATTCTTGCGTTGCTACTCAAATTTTGCGTAGCCGCTTTATCTGACCCGAGGAACTTTCTATGTGATTTCCGGAGAATTTTGTTCCGGGACCCTGGAATCCCGAAAAACCGTGTATTATACACTTCAATTTAAGCCGTTCGTGAGGTCGTACCGGACCCAGTTTCTTTTTATCCCGGTTTTTAGATCACGCGTCCGAGGTCATTTCAGGAGTTAACCTATTTGCTTCAGCCTCAAATAACGAGCAGTAAACGAGCATTAATCCATTTTTCACGATTATCCGAGGTTCGACAAATGCTGGTTTATGGCATACCAAGCAACCCCCAAATGTCTTGCGTTGCTAGTAAATTTTGCGTTCCGCTTTATCGACCGAAGAACTTTCTATGTGATTTCCGGTGAATTTTGTTCCGGGACCTTGGAATCCCGAAAAACTGTGTATTATACACTTCAATTTGAGCCGTTCGGGAGGTCGTATCGGACCCGATTTTTTTTTCTCCCGGTTTTTTAATCACGCGTCCGAGGTCATTTCAGGAGTTAACCTATTCGATTTAACCCAAATAACGAGCATTAAACGAGTATTAATCCATTTTTCACGATTATCCGAGGTTCGACGAATACCAGCACCGCCAAATGGCTTCCGTTGCTACTCAAATTTTGCGTGGCCGCTTTATCTGTCCCGAGGAACTTTCTATGTGATTTTCGGAGAATTTCGTTCCGGGACCCTGAAATCCCGAAAAACCGTGTATTATACACTTCAATTTGAGCCGTTCGGGAGGTCGTACCGGACCCAGTTTCTTTTTATCCCGGTTTTTAAATCACGCGTCCGAGGTCATTTCAGGAGTTAACCTATTTGCTTCAGCCTCAAATAACGAGCAGTAAACGAGCATTAATCCATTTTTCACGATTATCCGAGGTTCGACAAATGCTGGTTTATGGCATACCGGCCACCCCAAATGTCTTCCGTTGCTACTCAAATTCTGCGTGGCCGCTTTATCTGACCCGAAGAACTTTCTATGTGATTTCCGGAGAATTTTGTTCCGGGACCTCGAAATCACGAAAAACCGTGTATTATAAACTTCAATTTGAGTCGATCGGGAGGTCGTACCGGACCCGGTTTCTTTTTCTCCCGGTTTTACAATCACGCGTCCGAGGTCATTTCAGGAGTTAACCTATTCGATTCAGCCTCAAATAACGAGCATTAATCCATTTTTCACGATTATCCGAGGTTCGACGAATGCTGGTTTATGGAATATCAGCACCTTCAAATGTCTTGCGTTGCTACTCAAATTTTGCGTGGCCGCTTTATCTGACCCGAGGAACTTTCTATGTGATTTCTGGTGAATTTTGTTCCGGGACCCTGGAATACCGAAAGACTGTGTATATACACTACAAATTGAACCGTTCGGGAGGTCGTACCGGAAAAGGTTTCTTTTTCTCCCGGTTTCTCAATCACGTGTCCAAGGTCATTTTACGAGTTAACCTATTCGATTCAGCCTCAAATAACGAGCATTAAACGACCATAAATCCATTTTTCACGATTATCCGAGGTTCGACGAATGCTGGTTTATGGCATACCGGCAACCCCCTAATGTCTTGCGTTGCTACTCAAATTTTTCGTGGCCGCTTTATCTGACCTGAGGAACTTTCTATGTGATTTCCGGAGATTTTTTTTCCGGGATCCTGGAATCCCGAAAAACTGTGTATTATACACTTCAATTTGAGCCGTTCGGGAGGTCGTACCGGACCCAGTTTGTTTTTATCCTGGTTTTTAAATCACGCGTCCGAGGTTATTTCAGGAGTTAACCTATTTGCTTCAGCCTTAAATAACGAGCATTAAACGAGCATTAATCCATTTTTCACGATTATCCGAGGTTCGACAAATTCTGGTTTAAGGCATACCGGCACCCCCAAATGTCTTCCGTTGCTAGTAAATTTTGCGTTCCCGCTTTATCTGACCCTAAGAACTTTCTATATGATTTCCGGAGAATTTTGTTCCGGGACCCTGGAATCCCGAAAAACCGTGTATTATACACTTCAATCTGAGTCGTTCGGGAGGTCGTACCGGACCCGATTTATTTTTCTCCCGGTTTTTCAATCACGCGTCCGACGTCATTTCAGGAGTTAACCTATTCGATTCAACCCAAATAACGAGCATTAAACAAGTATTAATCCATTTTTCACGATTATCCGAGGTTCGACGAATACCAGCACCCCCAAATGTCTTCCGTTGCTACTCAAATTTTGCGTGGCCGCTTTACATGTCCCGAGGAACTTTCTATGTGATTTTCGGAGAATTTCGTTCCAGGACCCTGGAATCCTGAAAAACCGTGTATTATACACTTCAATTTGAGCCGTTCGGGAGGTCGCACCGAACCCGGTTTCTTTTTCTCTCGGATTTCAATCACGCGTCCGAGGTCATTAAAGGAGTTAATCTATTCGATTCAGCCTCAAATAACGAGCATTAAACGAGCTTTAATCCATTTTTCACGATTATCCGAGGTTCGACGAATGCTGGTTTAAGGCATACCGGCCACCCCAATTGTCTTCCGTTGCTACTCAAATTTTGCGTGGCCGCTTTATCTGACCCGAAGAACTTTCTATGTGATTTCCGGAGAATTTTGTTCTGGGACCCTAGTTTCCCGAAAAACCGCGTATTATACACTTCAATTTGAGCCGATCGGGAGGTAAACGGACCCGGTTTCTTTTTCCCGGTTTTACAATCACGCGTCCGAGGTCATTTCAGAGTTAACCTATTCGATTCACCTCAAATAACGAGCATTAATCCATTTTTCACGATTATCCGAGGTTCGACGAATGCTGGTTTATGGCATACCGGCACCCCCAAATGTCTTGTGTTGCTACTCAAATTTTGCGTCGCCGCTTTATCTGACCCGAGGAACTTTCTATGTGATTTCCGGTGAATTTTGTTAAGGACGGAATCCCGAAAAATCGTGTATTATACACTTCAATTTGAGCCGTTCGAGAGGTCGCACAGGAAAAGGTTTCTTTTTCTCCGATTTTTCAATCACGCGTCCAAGGTCGTTTCACGAGTTAACCTATTCGATTGACCTCAAATAACGAGCATTAAACGACCATAAATCCATTTTTCACGATTATCCGAGGTTCGACGAATCTTGGTTTATGGCATACCGACACCCCCAAATGTCTTGTGTTGCTACTCAAATTTTGCGTCGCCGCTTTATCGACCGAGGAACTTTCTATGTGATTTCGGTGAATTTTGTTAGGGACCCGGAATCCCGAAAACGTGTATTATACACTTCAATTTGAGCCGTTCGGGAGGTCGTACCGGACCCGATTTTTTTTCTCCCGGTTTTTCAATCACGCGTCCGAGGTCATTTCAGGAGTTAACCTATTCGATTCAACCCAAATAACGAGCATTAAACGAGTACTAATCCATTTTTCACGATTATCCGAGGTTCGACGAATACCAAAGACTTATTTGTCTTCCGTTGCTACTCAAATTTTGCGTGGCCGCTTTATCTCGTCCCGAGGAACTTTCTATGTGATTTTCGGAGAATTTCGTTCCGGGACCCTGGAATCCCGAAAACCGTGTATTATGCACTTCAATTTGAGCGTTCGGGGAGGTCGACCAGGACCGGTTTTTTTTCTCGGATTTCAATCACGCGTCCGAGGTCATTAAAGGAGTTAATCTATTCGATTCAGCCTCAAATAACGAGCATTAAACGAGCTGTAATCCATTTTTCACGATTATCCGAGGTTCGACGAATCTTTGGTTTAAGGCATACCGCCACCCCAAATGTCTTCCGTTGCTACTCAAAATTTGCGTGGTCGCTTTATCTGACCCGAAGAATTTTCTATGTGATTTCCGGAGAATTTTGTTCCGGGACCTTAATCAATAAAAACCGTGTATTATAAACTTCAATTTGAGCCGATCGGGAGGTCGATCTAGGACCGGTTTCTTTTTCTCCCGGTTTTACAATCACGCGTCCGAGGTCATTTCAGGAGTTAACCTATTCGATTAAGCCTCAAATAACGAGCATTAATCCATTTTTCACGATTATCCGAGGTTCGACGAATGCTTTGGTTTATGGCATCCAAGCACCTTCAAATGTCTTGCGTTGCTACTCAAATTTTGCGTGGCCGCTTTATCTGACCCGAGGAACTTTCTATGTGATTTCCGGTGAATTTTGTTCCGGACCCGGAATCTTTAAAAACGTGTATATACACTTCAATTTGAACGTTCGGGAGGTCGTGCAGGAAAAGGTTTCTTTTTCTCCGGTTTTTCAATCACGCGTCCAAGGTCATTTTACGAGTTAACCTATTCGATTCAGCCTCAAATAACGAGCATTAAACGACCATAAATCCATTTTTCACGATTATCCGAGGTTCGACGAATCTTTGGTTTTTATGGCATACCAAGCAACCCCAAATGTCTTGCGTTGCTACTCAAATTTTGCGTGGTCGCTTTATCGACCGAGAACTTGCTATGTGATTTCCGGAGATTTTTTTCCAGGATCCGGAATCCCGAAAAATCGTGTATTATACACTTCAATTTGAGCAGTTCGGGAGGTCGTATCGGACCGGTTTGTTTTTATCCCGGTTTTTTAAATCACGCGTCCGAGGTTATTTCAGGAGTTAACCTATTTGCTTGACCTCAAATAACGAGCATTAAACGAGCATTAATCCATTTATCACGATTATCCGAGGTTCGACAAATTCTGGTTTAAGGCATACCGGCACCCCTAAATGTCTTCCGTTGCTAGTAAATTTTGCGTTCCCGCTTTATCTGACCCTAAGAACTTTCTATGTGATTTCCGGAGAATTTTGTTCCGGGACCCTGGAATCCCGAAAAACCGTGTATTATACACTTCAATTTGAGCCGTTCGGGAGGTAAACAGGACCGATTTATTTTTCTCCGGTTTTTTCAATCACGCGTCCGAGGTCATTTCAGGAGTTAACCTATTCGATTCAACCCAAATAACGAGCATTAAACAAGTATTAATCCATTTTTCACGATTATCCGAGGTTCGACGAATACCAAAGACACCCCAAATGTCTTCCGTTGCTACTCAAATTTTGCGTGGCCGCTTTACATGTCCCGAGGAACTTTCTATGTGATTTTCGGAGAATTTCGTTCCGGGACCCTGGAATCCCGAAAAACCGTGTATTATACACTTCAATTTTAGCCGTTCGGGAGGTCGCACCGAACCCGGTTTCTTTTTCTCTCGGATTTCAATCACGCGTCCGAGGTCATTAAAGGAGTTAATCTATTCGATTCAGCCTCAAATAACGAGCATTAAACGAGCTTTAATCCATTTTTCACGATTATCCGAGGTTCGACGAATGCTGGTTTAAGGCATACCGGCCACCCCAATTGTCTTCCGTTGCTACTCAAATTTTGCGTGGCCGCTTTATCTGACCCGAAGAACTTTCTATGTGATTTCCGGAGAATTTTGTTCCGGGACCTCGGAATCACGAAAAACCGTGTATTATAAACTTCAATTTGAGCCGATCGGGAGGTCGTACGGACCGGTTTCTTTTTCTCCGGTTTTACAATCACGCGTCCGAGGTCATTTCAGAGTTAACCTATTCGATTCACCTCAAATAACGAGCATTAATCCATTTTTCACGATTATCCGAGGTTCGACGAATGTCGGTTTATGGCATACCGGCACCCCCAAATGTCTTCCGTTGCTACTCAAATTTTGCGTGGCCGCTTTATCTCACCCGAGGAACTTTCTATGTGATTTCGGTGAATTTTGTTCCGGACCCTCGAATCCAAAAAAAGCGTGTGTATTATACACTTCAATTTGAGCCGTTCGAGAGGTCGTACCGGAAAAGGTTTCTTTTTCTCCCGATTTTTCAATCACGCGTCCAAGGTCGTTTCACGAGTTAACCTATTCGATTCAGCCTCAAATAACGAGCATTAAACGACCATAAATCCATTTATCACTATTATCCGAGGTTCGACGAATGCTGGTTTATGGCATACCGGCACCCCCGAAATTCTTGCGTTGCTACTCAAATTTTGCGTAGCCGCTTTATCTGACCCGAGGAACTTTCTATGTGATTTCCGGAGAATTTTGTTCCGGGACCCTGGAATCCCGAAAAACCGTGTATTATACACTTCAATTTGAGCCGTTCGGGAGGTCGAGGACCCAGTTTCTTTTATCCGGTTTTTAGATCACGCGTCCGAGGTCATTTCAGAGTTAACCTATTTGCTTGACCTCAAATAACGAGCAAGAACGAGCATTAATCCATTTTTCACGATTATCCGAGGTTCGACAAATGCTGGTTTATGGCATACCGGCAACCCCCAAATGTCTTGCGTTGCTAGTAAATTTTGCGTTCCCGCATTATCTGACCCGAAGAACTTTCTATGTGATTTCCGGTGAATTTTGTTCCGGGACCTTGGAATCCCGAAAAACTGTGTATTATACACTTCAATTTGAGCCGTTCGGGAGGTCGTATCGGACCCGATTTTTTTTTCTCCCGGTTTTTTAATCACGCGTCCGAGGTCATTTCAGGAGTTAACCTATTCGATTTAACCCAAATAACGAGCATTAAACGAGTATTAATCCATTTTTCACGATTATCCGAGGTTCGACGAATACCAGCACCGCCAAATGGCTTCCGTTGCTACTCAAATTTTGCGTGGCCGCTTTATCTGTCCCGAGGAACTTTCTATGTGATTTTCGGAGAATTTCGTTCCGGGACCCTGGAATCCCGAAAAACCGTGTATTATACACTTCAATTTGAGCCGTTCGGGAGGTCGATGCGGACCCGATTTCTTTTATCCCGGTTTTTAAATCACGCGTCCGAGGTCATTTCAGGAGTTAACCTATTTGCTTGACCTCAAATAACGAGCGAGAACGAGCATTAATCCATTTTTCACGATTATCCGAGGTTCGACAAATGCTGGTTTATGGCATACCGGCCACCCCAAATGTCTTCCGTTGCTACTCAAATTTTGCGTGGCCGCTTTATCTGACCCGAAGAACTTTCTATGTGATTTCCGGAGAATTTTGTTCCGGGACCTCGAAATCACGAAAAACCGTGTATTATAAACTTCAATTTGAGTCGATCGGGAGGTCGTACCGGACCCGGTTTCTTTTTCTCCCGGTTTTACAATCACGCGTCCGAGGTCATTTCAGGAGTTAACCTATTCGATTCAGCCTCAAATAACGAGCATTAATCCATTTTTCACGATTATCCGAGGTTCGACGAATGCTGGTTTATGGAATACCGACACCTTCAAATGTCTTACGTTGCTACTCAAATTTTGCGTGGCCGCTTTATCTGACCCGAGGAACTTTCTATGTGATTTCTGGTGAATTTTGTTCCGGGACCCTGGAATACCGAAAGACTGTGTATATACACTTCAAATTGAACCGTTCGGGAGGTAAACGAGGAAAAGGTTTCTTTTTCTCCGGTTTTTCAATCACGTGTCCAAGGTCATTTTACGAGTTAACCTATTCGATTCAGCCTCAAATAACGAGCATTAAACGACCATAAATCCATTTTTCACGATTATCCGAGGTTCGACGAATGCTGGTTTATGGCATACCGGCAACCCCCTAATGTCTTGCGTTGCTACTCAAATTTTGCGTGGCCGCTTTATCTGACCTGAGGAACTTTCTATGTGATTTCCGGAGATTTTTTTTCCGGGATCCTGGAATCCCGAAAAACTGTGTATTATACACTTCAATTTGAGCCGTTCGGGAGGTCGTACCGGACCCAGTTTGTTTTTATCCCGGTTTTTAAATCACGCGTCCGAGGTTATTTCAGGAGTTAACCTATTTGCTTCAGCCTCAAATAACGAGCATTAAACGAGCATTAATCCATTTTTCACGATTATCCGAGGTTCGACAAATTCTGGTTTAAGGCATACCGGCACCCCCAAATGTCTTCCTTTGCTAGTAAATTTTGCGTTCCGCTTTATCTCGACCCTAAGAACTTTCTATATGATTTCCGGAGAATTTTGTTCCGGGACCCTGGAATCCCGAAAAACCGTGTATTATACACTTCAATCTGAGTCGTTCGGGAGGTCGTACCGGACCCGATTTATTTTTCTCCCGGTTTTTCAATCACGCGTCCGACGTCATTTCAGGAGTTAACCTATTCGATTCAACCCAAATAACGAGCATTAAACAAGTATTAATCCATTTTTCACGATTATCCGAGGTTCGACGAATACCAGCACCCCCAAATGTCTTCCGTTGCTACTCAAATTTTGCGTGGCCGCTTTACATGTCCCGAGGAACTTTCTATGTGATTTTCGGAGAATTTCGTTCCGGGACCCTGGAATCCCGAAAAACCGTGTATTATACACTTCAATTTGAGCCGTTCGGGAGGTCGCACCGAACCCGGTTTCTTTTTCTCTCGGATTTCAATCACGCGTCCGAGGTCATTAAAGGAGTTAATCTATTCGATTCAGCCTCAAATAACGAGCATTAAACGAGCTTTAATCCATTTTTCACGATTATCCGAGGTTCGACGAATGCTGGTTTAAGGCATACCGGCCACCCCAATTGTCTTCCGTTGCTACTCAAATTTTGCGTGGCCGCTTTATCTGACCCGAAAAACTTTCTATGTGATTTCCGGAGAATTTTGTTCTGGGACCCTAGTTTCCCGAAAAACCGCGTATTATACACTTCAATTTGAGCCGATCGGGAGGTCGTACCGGACCCGGTTTCTTTTTCTCCCGGTTTTACAATCACGCGTCCGAGGTAATTTCAGGAGTTAACCTATTCGATTCAGCCTCAAATAACGAGCATTAATCCATTTTTCACGATTATCCGAGGTTCGACGAATGCTGGTTTATGGCATACCGGCACCCCCAAATGTCTTGTGTTGCTACTCAAATTTTGCGTCGCCGCTTTATCTGACCCGAGGAACTTTCTATGTGATTTCCGGTGAATTTTGTTCCGGGACCCTGGAATCCCGAAAAACTGTGTATTATACACTTCAATTTGAGCCGTTCGAGAGGTCGTACCGGAAAAGGTTTCTTTTTCTCCCGATTTTTCAATCACGCGTCCAAGGTCGTTTCACGAGTTAACCTATTCGATTCAGCCTCAAATAACGAGCATTAAACGACCATAAATCCATTTTTCACGATTATCCGAGGTTCGACGAATGCTGGTTTATGGCATACCGGCACCCCCAAATGTCTTGTGTTGCTACTCAAATTTTGCGTCGCCGCTTTATCTGACCCGAGGAACTTTCTATGTGATTTCCGGTGAATTTTGTTCCGGGACCCTGGAATCCCGAAAAACTGTGTATTATACACTTCAATTTGAGCCGTTCGGGAGGTCGGAAAAGGTTTCTTTTTCTCCGGTTTTTCAATCACGCGTCCAAGGTCGTTTTCACGAGTTAACCTATTCGATTGACCTCAAATAACGAGCATTAAACGACCATAAATCCATTTATCACGATTATCCGAGGTTCGACGAATGCTGGTTTATGGCATACCGGCACCCCCAAATGTCTTGCGTTGCTACTCAAATTTTGCGTGGCCGCTTTATCTGACCCGAGGAACTTTCTATGTGATTTCCGGTGAATTTTGTTCCGGGACCCTGGAATCCCGAAAAACTGTGTATTATACACTTCAATTTGAACCGTTCGGGAGGTTGTACCGGAAAAGGTTTCTTTTTCTCTCGGTTTTTCAATCACGCGTCCAAGGTCATTTTACGAGTTAACCTATTCGATTCAGCCTCAAATAACGAGCATTAAACTACCATAAATCCATTTTTCACGATTATCCGAGGTTCGACGAATCTTGGTTTATGGCATACCAAGCAACCCCAAATGTCTTGCGTTGCTACTCAAATTTTGCGTGGCCGCTTTATCTGACCCGAGGAACTTTCTATGTGATTTCCGGAGATTTTTTAGGGATCCGGAATCAAAAACCGTGTATTATACACTTCAATTTGAGCCGTTCGGGAGGTCAGGACCCGGTTTGTTTTTATCCCGGTTTTTAAATCACGCGTCCGAGGTTATTTCAGGAGTTAACCTATTTGCTTGACCTCAAATAACGAGCATTAAACGAGCATTAATCCATTTTTCACGATTATCCGAGGTTCGACAAATTTCGGTTTAAGGCATACCGGCACCCCAAATGTCTTCCGTTGCTAGTAAATTTTGCGTTCCCGCTTTATCTGACCCTAAGAACTTTCTATGTGATTTCCGGAGAATTTTGTTCCGGACCCGGAATCCCGAAAAACCGTGTATTATACACTTCAATTTGAGCCGTTCGGGAGGTCGCACGGACCCGATTTATTTTTCTCCGGTTTTTCAATCACGCGTCCGAGGTCATTTCAGGAGTTAACCTATTCGATTCAACCCAAATAACGAGCATTAAACAAGTATTAATCCATTTTTCACGATTATCCGAGGTTCGACGAATACCAAAGACCCCCAAATGTCTTGCGTTGCTACTCAAATTTTGCGTGGCCGCTTTATCTGACCGAGGAACTTTCTATGTGATTTCCGGAGAATTTTGTTCGGGACCTTGGAATCCCAAAAAGCGTGTATTATACACTTCAATTTGAGCCGTTCGAGAGGTAAATCAGGAAAAGGTTTCTTTTTCTCCCGATTTTTCAATCACGCGTCCAAGGTCATTTCACGAGTTAACCTATTCGATTGACCTCAAATAACGAGCATTAAACGACCATAAATCCATTTATCACGATTATCCGAGGTTCGACGAATCTTTGGTTTATGGCATACCAAGCACCCCCAAATGTCTTGCGTTGTTACTCAAATTTTGCGTGGCCGCTTTATCCGACCCGAGGAACTTTCTATGTGATTTATGGAGAATTTTGTTAAAGGGACCACGGAATCCCGAAAAACCGTGTATTATACACTTCAATTTGAGCCGTTCGGGAGGTCGTACCGGACCCAGTTTCTTTTTATCCCGGTTTTTAAATCACGCGTCCGAGTTCATTTCAGGAGTTAACCTATTTGCTTCAGCCTCAAATAACAAGCAGTAAACGAGCATTAATCCATTTTTCACGATTATCCGAGGTTCGACAAATGCTGGTTTATGGCATACCGGCAACCCCCAAATGTCTTGCGTTGCTAGTAAATTTTGCGTTCCGAACTTCCCATACTTTTTTTCAAGTTTGGCTCTTGCCAACCTTTGTGGAAAAGGAATTGGTGGCACATAAGTTCTTACAACTTGTTGTTGAGGCTCTTCAACCACCTTTGTTGGTTCATCAATCACTCTTGGAGTTTCCACAACAATTTCCACGAGTTCATCTTCTCCCTCCTTTTCTTCAATTACCCTAGGAGGTTCAACCACAACTTGAGGTTCAATGACATTGGCCGGTCTACTAATCTTCCTCTTCTTGACAAATTCCCGGTCTTCCAAATCCCTTCCACTCCTCAAGTGGATAGCATTCATGGTTTTCGGGTTTTCCTCGGTTTTACCAGGGAATTTCCCTTGGGAGGCTTGTAGTTGGCTCATTTGGGTAGCCAATTGGGAGATTTGGTTGTCCGTCATTCGTTGAGAAGCTTGCATTTGGGTCCTAAGTTGGTTGATGGATGAGGTTGTCTCGTCATGTTTTTGAGTGGAATGGTTGATGAATTGTGTTTGAGTATTGACAAGTTGGTTTTGGGAAGTCATCAATTGTTCCATCATGAGTTCCAAGCTTGACTTTGGTTGGGTATTTTGTTGGAAAGGTTGGGTGGTTTGTTGGAAAGGTTGGGTGGTTGGTGGGTTGAGTGATTGAAATTGTTGTCTAGGTTGGAAGGTTCTTCCTTGGAAACCCGGTGGACCTTGATTGAATGTTGTGTTTTGTTTTTGAGTTTGGAAGTTTGGTTGTTGTGATTTTTGTTGGAAGGTTGGGTTTTGGACATTTTGAGAGCCATAGGAGAAGTTTGGGTGGGCTCTCAACCCGGGGTGATATTGGTTGTTGTTAAATGCTTGCTTGGCCGGACTAGACTCCCATATCCCGTTCACTTGCTCCATACAACTTCCATCTCCAACCACCAAAGGACACTCATTGGGTGGGTGTCCTTGGTCTCCACAAAGCTCACAACTATAGACTTGGTTCCTCATAGAAGAATTGCTAGATGTTTTGCTTGAGCTCATCAAAGCAACTTGTTGCTTAAGCTCTTCTATCATCTCTTTCACTTCCACATTGTTTGCCGATTCGACCGTTGACTTCCCTTTCCTCTTGTGCCTATCATTGTTCCAATGAAAGGTACGAGAAGCCATTTCTTCAATAAGCTCTTTCGCCGTCTTGTGGTCTATCTTATCCAAAGCTCCCTTCCCCGAGCCGGAATCAAGGTTCATCTTCATCTCATTGTTTAACCCTTCATAGAAATTGTTGATGAGCTCATCATCCCCAATACCGTGGTGAGGACATAGCCTTTGGAGGCCCTTGTACCTCTCCCATGCTTCATAAAGGGTCTCATCTTCTTTTTGGGTGAACCCTTGGAGCTCACTCTTGATTCTTGCGGTTCGTTGGGGTGGGAAATACTTGTTGAGAAAAGCCTTAGAGACATCGTCCCAAGTCCGAAGAGAGTCGGGTTCACAACTTTTAAGCCACTCCTTGGCACTTCCCCTCAAAGAGTAAGGGAAAAGCCTAAGGCGTACGGCATCTTCCGTGACTCCATTGGCCTTGAACATGTCACAACTATCCAAGAACTCGTTGAGATGCTCGTTGGGGTTTTCGGTGGCTCCCCCTCCGAATTGGTTCCCTTGGACAAGTTGTAGCAAGGTGGCTTTCACATCAAAATTGTTGGCTTGAATAGGTGGCTTCACAATACTCGGATTCACCACCTTTTTCGGAGCCAAGTTATCTCTCATAGGAACCGCGGCCATTGTTACTTCCGTTTCCGGTGTTGCAAAAGGATTTTCGAAAGTTTCAAAGACCCGTGGTTCTTCTTGAAGGTTCTCAATTACTGGATTTTCTTGAGGAATCGGTGTTTCTATAAGCCCTCTTCTACGGAGTGAATTTAGTCTTCTCGAGGTTGCTTCGATCTCGTGGTCAATCGGGCGTATTGGTTGTCCTCTTCGAGCTCTCCTAACCATGCAAAAAGTCCTACACACACAAGAGAGGGGTTAGTAACAAAAGACTTAGTCTAAACAAGAACGAAAACAATTAATATCTAGCCGAACTCCCCGGCAACGGCGCCAAAAACTTGATGGTATCAAGCTATACCTCGCAAGTGCACGATTTTATCGTTGTACACTATTAAGGGTCGATCCCACAAGGAGCTAGGAAGACTACTAATCGTTTTAACTCTATGGTTTAGCTAAGTCGACAATAAAGGGAGAAGGTTATGCTAGACTACTAACAACAAGGTAAAGCAAACTAAATAAGAAATAGGAGAAAAAGCAAGGTAGAATAAAAGGTTGTAAATCAAATATATTAAAAACCTAAGACTCGGTTCTTCCCAAACAATTCGTAATTCCACGCAATCAAATCTCTAGGCTAATCACAAGGGTAGCATGGTGAGGAGGTGACGACTCTAATTCGCCTAAGACCCCCCTCTCGGGTTCGAAATAGGACACTAGTACTACCCACCAACCCCCCTCTCGGGTTCGAAGGTCGGAATCCCTAACTCAATACCCGACTACCCCAAAAACATGCATTTTCCCAAGGTAGTCCAATATTTGCTAAGGTCATTAAGCCCCATCAATTCCCGGGTCATCCCACTCCCTCTCTCGAGGGTCGATTTCAAACGCTAGATTAGAGGTGTCCTACCCCGGTTCTCCCTTTCGGTCTCAACCAAGGTCAACAATAGGGTCGAATCTCGGGTATCCAAATCACAACCTAACCAACTCTCGTTGGTGGTCAAGGGTCGTAAGTCAACACTACCCAAAAGTCAACCCATAAACCATGTCATTCCTCTAAACTACCCTCACCAATTTCCCCAAATAATTAGCCTTTATGAAATTCAATTAGTGAAATTACTCATGTTGGGTCAAACCGAGCCCTAGTGGAAGACTACTCACTAATCATGGTCCTAATTGCAAAATAAACAATAAAGATGGAAACTTTGGTCACAAACATGGTGGGAAGATGAATCTTACTACTAAACATGCAACAAATCAACAATAATCAAGAGAAAAAGAGATTTTATCTAATAACAAGGTTAACTAATCTAAAAGGCACAATCTTTAACCAAATCAACTCAAAGATTAAGTCTTTGAGGACAACTATCCAAGGATGAACAAGTGAAAGAGAAACAAAGGAAGGATGAACAATGAAAGGATGAACAATGATGAAAATAACAACAACAAACAAACAACACCAACAATTTTAACATAAACAATCAAACAAACATAAAAGAAGAACAAAATGTAAACAATTGAAAATAGGGAGAGAATTAATACCAACAAAATAGCAAAGAGGAATTTGGATAGAAATAATAAAGAAGGAAATCCTTCAATCTTCTTACAAACCCAAATTCAATCACTAATTGATTGAAGAACTTCTCTAATTAAGGAAAGATTAACAAAGAGATTAACAAAGTTTTAAGCTTGAAAGGGTAAATATTCTGGATCTAGGGTTGTGTGTACAAAAGGGTTTAAGAGGGGGTATTTATAGGCTTGTACAAGATTAGGAAGAAAAGAGGAAGAAAAGAAAGAAAAGCCCAAATTCTCGTCTTTCTTTGTTTTTTTTGCGGTGCACCGGCTCTTGGGGTGCTCCTACCGGCAAAACCGTGCAAGGATTTAAAATGTCTGGCATCCGTGTTTTGCGGTGGGCGGTTCTTGTCGGCCTGCCGGCAAAACGCCTTCTTCAGGACTTCTTCTTCTTTGTTGATGTGTGAAATGCCGGTAGACCGGCTGCCGGTGCTCCTACCGGCAGCGAGGTCAAGCTTGTTTTTCACCAAATTCTTCAATTAATTCCACTTGCTTTGTGCTTTTACCGGTGGGGGTTCGGTTGCACTGTCGGCAAAACACGTCTTCAACTTTTCTTCAAAAACTTGAGTGATTCTACGGGGTGTGTTTTGCCGGTGGCTAGACCGCTGCGTCACGGCCTCGCCAAGCAAAACACACTCTTCACCATTTCTTCACCTCTTCTTCATGTAAGGGCAATGGGGTGCCTTTCTTGCCCCAATTTCTCTATACTTGGGTCGTTTCCTACAAAAGGATACACAAGGTAACAAGTATGGGCATTGGGCACAAAATGCAAGGAAAAACACCCGAAACCGACTCGATACGAGTCGGTATGCATAAAAGAAAGAGGGAATTAAGAGTAAGTTAATCGTATATCAAACCTCCCCACACTTAAACCTTACTCGTCCCCGAGTAAGTCACAAAACCAAATGTACAAAGCATTATTATGATAGATATGGAGAGTGGATGCACAATATAAGCATCACTCAACTAAACTACTACTTAAGCCGATCGAGTATTAGCGCACTCAACGCCCCTTCAACTCGCAATTTGACACCCATGAGGGGAGAGTGCCCTATTGCAAGGCAAGTTGGGTCTTGCTACAAAACTTTCGACACATTCATCATGAAAGCACGTAATCAACAAATAGAATGCATCTAACAAAATGATCCACTTTCCTCATCTAAGTGGTCGGATTCTTCAAACAACAAAACATGGTCTCGGTCGGAGCCGTCTCGAAGTGCCAATTGAGGTGCCAACCCCTAAATGTGACAAAAGCAACCCTTGTGTGACCAATGCTCAAGAAACAAATTCAAGAGCGGGGAAAGGGAAGAAAGGGCAAGTCCGCCGAGAATTACAAAACCGACACAAGATTCAACCAAAAGACCCATGACTAAGGGGACCAAGGCAACGACATCCTCACGGTTTTCACTCGTCACTCAATGAAAGAACAAGGTGATTTTTGTGACAAAAAGTAACCAAAATCACTCAATTAACTCGACTAGCGAAAACGTGCCCGCAATCTAATGTGTAAAATCGTCCTATGTCCAATGAAATGCAAACAATGGGAAAATGCACAAAACATGAAGCAAGGGTTACAACGGGGCTAAGGAGAAGGTCGAAATGGGATTGGTGCAAGCACCGTTTGGACATGTGGGGCTCAAATCAAGAATCGTCGACACATCACATCCCATCTCTTATTACAACACATGAGACACGTCTATGCCCTAACATAGCAATGATGACCAAAACTATGCAAAAATTGCATAAACCCAACTCAAGTAGGAAAAATTTGATAAAACTCCTTTTATTTCAACAAATGGTGACGTCTACACCGTAACAACGACTCGGTTTCCCAAGCCATGCAAAAAATGTGCAAACCCGACTCATCTTTGGAAAAACATCAATTTGCCCCTTTTTATTTAGCAACGGCTTTTTCTACCCCTTTAAATGATGAGTAGGGGTGTTGCTTGCCTCTTTCTTTTTCTTGACAACAAACAAATATATACAACACAACTCGTTTTTTTTTTTTTTGATTTTTCATGACTTTTTCACTTTTCTATTTTGTTTTTCGTCTCTTTTTTTTTTTTTTCAAAACCTCTTATTTATATATATAATGCCAAATGATACCAAGTTCCGACCCAAATGGATATGTGTACTATCCATCACTATGCCCCAGATCACCTCCTACAACACAACTACAAAACCGACCAATTCTTGATTAAGGAAGGGTGGTTATGGGAATGTAGCTATTTAGGTGGGTTTGCCAAATGAAAAGGGCTAAGCTCAAGGGGGTGAATCAAAAAGGGAAACAATGTAGGGAATAAAACAAGGCTATTTGGCTATGTGAGGTTCATATAAACTGATTTTTTGCTTCATATCATATGCACAAAAATGTAATGCAATTTCATGATCTAAGGACGATGCGACACACTTATGCGTAATGATGTGACACGCCTCGCGAGGAGACCTACTCTCGAACCTAGATGAGGGCGGGGTATGAATGTACCCGCCCTAGGAGGCTCTACCCTTACCTTTGAGTAGCTAAGTCGAGCCAAAGGTCTAGTCTACGGCCCTAGGTCTCACAAGATCGGTCTAAACTCATTGGTCAAGCCCTCCTTCCTCGGCTAACTAAGAGGCCACGGGCGCGAGTCACGAGGAGGGGAAAGGCACAATTGGGCACATTAGTTCATCATGGGGGTACTTGGTTCCCTTCCTTTGACCATGCTCTTCCTTAAAAACTTATTTACAAACTCAATGCAAAAAGAAAGAAATGCAACAAGTATTTACATGTGAACAAATGCATGCGGAAATTTAAACAAACATGAAATGAAACGTGCAACAAATTGGCTAAACCTAGCAGCACATCAACACCAAAAATCCAAACGGTCTCCCAAGGAGACACCCAAAGCAACAAAATTCCCATTCTCCTTCAAAATATGCAAGATACCAAAAAGAAAGAATAGTAAAAGGAGCAAGAGATAAGAAGGATTATACCAAGCGGTCTTCTAGCTCCCTTTAGCCTCAAGTGGTCAATGCGCCAAGCCAAAAGGTTAGACAAAACATATATATACAATGCATTTTTTTTTTTGAATTTTCAGAATTTTTTTTTAGGCATTTTATCTAATTTATAAACATTTACAATTATAAACAAATATTCACAAGAGTGATATTTCCCTCCCCACACTTGAGATGTACATTGTCCTCAATGGACAAAAGCATAGGGAGTGAATAAGAAAAAGAAAGGAACATATTTTTTTGATTTTTTTGATTTTTCAAAGGGAAAATAACATATTTTTGTGATTTTTGGTTTTGAAGAATTAAAAAGACATATTTTTGGGTTTTTGATATGAGAACTCCCTCCCCACACTTATTTATTTACATTACTTCCAAATGGAAATAAATGTGTGGAGGGAGTACAAATTAAAAGACATGTTTTTTTGTTTTTTTTTTTAGGCCCTCCCCACACTTATTTATAGACATGGGAGGGCATATTAGTGAAATAAAGTAACATGTTTTTGGTGGTTTTTTGTCATTTTTCAATTTTTAGTTGGTTCTTATTTTGAAAATGCAATGCATGCTCTATTCTATATGCAAATTTGAAATGACAATGCAAGTTATGCTAAGTGAATGCAATTACTAAATGTGACAATATATTACAAAATTGAAATCTAATGCAATCCTATATGATGCAACTAAATGAATTATCAACTAAATGCATGCGAAAAATTAAACGTGAAGGAGAGAATTTGGATAAAAGGGAGAGATCGTACTTGTCATTTGGATTGAATATAAGGAGCATACCAAAGGCTTTGGATTGAAAAGGGAGGATAAAAAACCATCAACTCGGGGACTAAGACCCCATCTCATCATCATCATCTTCATCATTGTTATCTCCGGTAGTAAAGTCGGAGCCTTGAATCAAATCATCGGGGTTGAAGGTGAAATTACCTCCACTACCGCCGACACCCGGGAAACCACCCGTGAAATCGCCACTCATATTCATCACGCCGCTATCTCCTCCCGTGAAACCACCACCGGATCCCGACGCACCCGCATCACTAGCAAAATAGGGCCGAACTCCCCCTAACCATTGGGCATCATGCCCCTCCGGTCTAGACTCGGGCATAGGCGGGAAAATGGGGCGCGCAAAGTAGTCTGGTTGGAGGTTAAAACCTCCGTGGACCATACTCCCATCCTCTCTCGGGTAGTTCCCATCGGGCCAAGTGAAATAAGAGGGGTGAGGATCCTCATAGCCCACGTAACTCCGCCGACAAAAATCATCGTAGATGGGATAAGTACCGGTAGCTTGATCATAGTATATCCGGTCCAACTTTCTCCCCAAAATGTCCCTCTCACTAGCGGCTTTCGCCGTGGCAATGTCCATCCTCTCCATCCACTCGGTGAGCGATGGTGGTAAGGGAGGGTAGGAAGGAGGGTTCGAGGAGGACCCCTCACCTTGTTGAAATTGCCACGGTGGAGGTTGATGAGTTTGCGGCATTTGGTATTGAAGGGAGGATGGGGTGTTCACTCGACGGTCTCGTGAATAAACACGAGTAGGATTAGGGGGAGGTTGGTCGGTGGGTGCCTCCGCTTGAATTGGGAGGAGGTAATCATCTTTATCTTGCTCAATTTTAACGGCGGTTACATTTGGAAGCCGGATGGAGTTCTTGTGATTGATTTGCCAATATTCAAGGCCGTCGTCGGGGTTCTCTTTGAGCCACTCAAGCTTTGTAGTCAAGTAGTGCTTTGTCAAGTAAGTGTCCCCGGGTATCCAATTCATCGTGGAAAGGTCAACCGGACGGTCCATGTTGCGGGCAATTCGGATGATCATGCCACCCACATGTATCGGGGTTCTATGCCCCGGAGAACTTGCAATCTTGGATAGGTTAAGGGCTAGGTAGTGAGCCACATTAATTCGGAAGGGGGTGGGTTTTGTGAACAAGTAGGAGCCCAATATTTCAAGCTCGTGGGTCCTAAACACCCATGGCTCATCCACCGCAAGAACGGTGCACCCCATACATCTATGCCAAACCCGAATGACGGGATTGTGGCAACTTGTCGCGGGCCTTTTCACCCCAACTTGATCATCAATGCCCGAAATCGCCTTCCATACACGGGAATAGTGAAAGTCAGCGGGTGGGGTATGCGACGTCGCATTTTCCAGCCCAAAAATTTGAGCCAACCGACCCAAAGTGATGTTATGTTCCCGGTTCATGAGTCTAAAGCTAAGGGTAGCTACCATGTTTGATTGCCGGTGTTTGGTAATCTTAAGACTACTCAAAAATTCCCATGTGATCCGAGGGTAAGTATACTCATGCATGGTAAATATGCCCCTCATACCACACCCCGCAAAAAGAGCTTCCGTCTCCCTAGCAATCCCAAGGGTAGACAAAGACGGATGATGAAGAAACTTAGTAGGGGTGAGGGGGCGATTTTTGAAGAGAATAAACTTACCCTTCTGAGTTGGTGTGGCAAACTCGACTGTAGGAAAGTCCGGATCGGGGTATGTATCGGTTGCCGCTTGAGCAATCAATGCCGCTTGGTCCCTTGCTATATCGGCTCTTGTTCTTCTTCCGGCCATCTTGATGATTGGAGGAGATTGGTGAAGGTAGGAGGAAGTTTGATTGAGTTTTAATGGAGTTAGGGTTGAAAAGGGGGAAAAATAATGGAGGAGTGAAGGAGGAAGGAAGATGAAATGAAATGAAGAAAGAAAGGGTATCGCGGTTTAATTGTGGTCTGCGTGTGCGTTTTGCCGGTTGGCGAACCGGCAGCCGGTCTGCCGGTAAAACGCACTCCCTCATTTTCTATTTTTTCGAATTCCTTCTTCAGAGAATTGGCCTCGCTGCCGGTGGACCAACCGGCTGCCGGTCCATCGGCAAATCACTCTCCTCTATTAATTTTTCCAAATACCAGGTGTGTTCTGCCGGTGAGCCGGCTGCCGGCCTACCGGCAAAACACACTCCTCACTCTAAAATCCAACTTCCCAGCTTCAAAGTATGAGTGTTTTACCGGTGAGCCGGCTGCCGGCCTACCGGCAAAACACACTCCCAATTATCAATTCTTCGTGTTTTCTGCTTGCCAGGTGTGTTATGCCGGTGAGCCGGCTGCCGGCCTACCGGCAAAACACACCACTACTTCAATTTTTCAAAAAATTTGTTTGGCCTCGCTACCGGTGGACCAACCGGCTGCCGGTCCACCGATAAAACACAACACACAGCTAATTTTTGTTGTGTTCTTCCAATTTGCTCAATTTTTCTTCAACTCGGGATTCGAGCTTTTTCATTGACCCCGGGATTCATGTTTTCCACAACTACTCCGACGCATGATGTCGGGATTTCGGGTCAACGAAAATAATGCTTGTGTTCTTCAAAAGTGACCTCCGTCACCAATCCAAATAGACAAAATACGACTCCAAATCTCTCACTACTAGTCTAGAATGCGAGTTATTTACAAAGAGGCATGGGTTGCCTCCCATGAAGCGCCCTTGTTTTATGTCGTAGGCTCGACGGAGTTATGAATAACAATCAATAATTTGGAAGGAAGGTGGCAATGGAGCTCACATTCTTGATAATAGGGGTTCCGGCAACGTAGTGCTTGAGCCTTTGCCCGTTCACTTTGAAGGATTGATCTCCATCGGATATTTCAACCGCGCCATGTGGAAAGACTCGGACCACGGTGAAGGGTCCCGACCACTTAGACTTGAGCTTCCCCGCAAACAACTTGAACCTCGAGTTAAAGAGGAGAACCAACTCTCCCTCCTTGAACTCTCTCCGAATGATGGCCTTGTCATGGAATCTTTTGGTCCTCTCCTTATACAATCTAGAGCTCTCATAAGCCTCTAGCCTAAATTCTTCAAGCTCATTGAGGTCAAGTAGTCGCTTCTCTCCGGCGCTCTTCAAGTCAAAGTTAAGGAGGCGGATTGCCCAATGCGCCTTATGCTCCAACTCAACCGGCAAATGACAAGGCTTCCCAATACACGGTTTTTCCGGAGCCCGGGGTCCCGGAACAAAATTCTCCGGAAATCACATAGAAAGTTCCTTGGGTCGGATAAAGCGGCCACGTAAATTTTGAGTAGCTGCGTAAGACATTTGGGTGTGCAGGTATTCGTCGAACCTCGGATAATCGTGAAAAATGGATTAATACTCATTTAATGCTCGTTATTTGAGGCTGAATCGAATAGGTTAACTCCTGAAATGACCATGGACGCGTGACTGAAAAACCGGGATAAAAAGAAACTGGGTCCGGTTCGACCTCCCGAACGGCTCAAATTGAAGTGTATATAATAGACGGTTTTTCGGGATTCCACGGTCCCGAAACAAAATTCTCCGGAAATCACATAGAAAGTTCCTCGGGTCAGATAAAGCGGCCACGAAAAATTTGAGTATCAACGGAAGACATTTGAGGGTGCCGGTATGCCATAAACCAGCATTCGTCGAACCTCGGATAATCGTGAAATTGGATTAATGCTCGTTATTTGAGTCTGAATCGAATAGGTTAACTCATGAAATGACCTCGGACGTGTGATTGAAAACCAGGAGAAAAAGAAACCGGGTCCGGTACGACCTCCCGAACGGCTCAAATTGAAGTGTATAAATACACGGTTTTTCGGGATTCGAGGGTCCCGGAACAAAATTCTCTGGAAATCATATAGAATTTCCTCGGATCAGATAAAGCGGCCACGTAAAATTTGAGTAGCAACGGAAGATATTTGGGGGTGCCGGTATGCCATAAACCAGCATTCGTCGAACCTCGGATAATCGTGAAAAATGGATTAATACTCGTTTAATGCTCGTTATTTGAGGCTGAATCGAATAGATTAACTCCTGAAATGACCTCGGACGCGTGTTCGAAAAACCAGGAGAAAAATAAACCGGATCGGGTACGACCTCCCGAACGGCTCAAATTGAAGTGTATAATACGCGGTTTTTCGGGATTCCAGGGTCCCGGAACAAAATTCTCCGGAAATCACATAGAAAGTTCCTCGGGTCGGATAAAGCGGTCACGTAAAATTTGAGTAGCAACGGAAGACATTTGGGGGTGCCGGTATGCCGTAAACCAGCATTCGTCGAACCTCGGATAATCGTGAAAAATGGATTAATGCTCGTTTAATGCTCGTTATTGAGGCTGAATCGAATAGGTTAACTCCTGAAATGACCTCGGACGCGTGATTAAAAAACCGTGAGAAAAAGAAACCGTGTCCGGTATGACCTCCCGAACGGCTCAAATTGAAGTGTATAATACACGGTTTTTCGGGATTCCAGGATCCCGGAACACAATTCTCTGGAAATCACATAGAAAGTTCCTCGGGTCAGATAAAGCGGCCACGCAAAATTTGAGTAGCAACGGAAGACATTTGAGGGTGCCGGTATGCCATAAACCAGCATTCGTCGAACCTCGGATAATCGTGAAAATTTGATTAATGCTCGTTTAATGCTCGTTATTTGAGTCTGAATCGAATTGGTTAACTCATGAAATGACCTCGGACGCGTGATTGAATAACCGGGAGAAAAATAAACCGGGTCCGGTACGACCTCCCGAACGGCTCAAATTGAAGTGTATAATACACGGTTTTTCGGGATTCGAGGGTCCCGGAACAAAATTCTCTGAAAATCATATAGAATTTCCTCGGGATAGATAAAGCGGCCACGCAAAATTTGAGTAGCAACGGAATACATTTGAGGGTGCCGGTATGTCATAAACCAGCATTCGTCGAACCTTGGATAATCGTGAAAAATGGATTAATGCTCGTTTAATGCTCGTTATTTGAGGCTGAATTGAATAGATTAACTTTTGAAATGACCTCGGACGCGTGATTGAAAACCAGGAGAAAAAGAAACCTGGTCCGGTACAACGTCCCGAACGGCTCAAATTGAAGTGTATAATACGCGGTTTTTCGGGAGCCCGGGGTCCCAGAACAAAATTCTCCGGAAATCACATAGAAAGTTTCTCGGGTGAAATAAAGCGGCCACGCAAATTTTGAGTAGCTGCGGAAGACATTTGGGTGTGCTGCTATTCGTCGAACCTCGGATAATCGTGAAAAATAGATTAACGCTCGTTATTTGAGGCTGAATCGAATAGGTTAACTCCTGAAATGACTTCGGACGCGTGATTGAAAAACCGGGTGAAAAAGAAACTGGGTCCGGTACGACCTCCCAAACGGCTCAAATTGAAGTGTATAATACACGGTTTTTCGGGATTCCAGGGTCCCGGAACACAATTCTCTGGAAATCACATAGAAAGTTCCTCGGGTCAGATAAAGCGGCTACGCAAAATTTGAGTAGCCACGGAAGACATTTGGGGGTGCCGGTATGCCATAAACCAGCATTCGTTGAACCTCGGATAATCGTGAAAATTCGATTAATGGTCGTTTAATGCTCGTTATTTGAGTGTGAATCGAATAGGTTAACTCATGAAATGACCTCGGACGCGTGATTGAAAAACCGGGGGAAAAATCGAATTGGATAAATCCTCAAGAGACCTTGGATATGTGGTAGAAAAACCGGGAGAAAAATAAACATGGTCCGGTTCGACCTCTGAAGTGGCTCAAATTGAAGTGTATGATACAAGGTTTTCGGGATTCCAGGGCCCCGGAATAAAATTCACCGGAAACCTCATGGTAAGTCTCTCGGGTCATATAAAGCGGACACACAAAATTTCAGGACCAACCGGGAAAATTCGAGTCTGCTGGTATTCTATAAACCAAAATGAGTCGAAACTCGGATAATTGTGAGAAATGGATTGATACTTGTTTTTTGGGGTTAAAATCGAATAAGATAACTCCTTAAGAGACCTCGGATATGTGGTAGGAAAACCGAGAGAAAAAGAAACATGGTCTGATACGCCCGTGGAATGGCCCAAATTGAAGTGTATAATACGTAGTTTTCGGGATTCCAGGGTCCCGGAACAAACTTCACCGGAAATCTCACAGAAAGTCTCTCGAGTCATATAAAGCGGTAACACAAAATTTGAGGACCAACCGGGGACATTTGATAAGCACAAAATATGAGGACCAAACGGAGTCATATAAACTGATAAGCACGGACTCGCTCTACATCCACCATGCAAGTAAATGGGATCATGTCCTTTTGTACCGCATCTACCACAAATAACCTCTTACTCAATCATAGCATGAACTTGCTCGTGTGAGCCCGAAACGCGTAGAATCTCCATATTGTCTGATCTTCCGCTGGGACTTTCCACTTCAGCCACTAAGACTTCACTTAACCGTCTACCTCCTATGGGATTTCCATATTCAGCTACATGAATGGCCTTTTCCTCAAATAAGCTGCCATCCTTTATCATCTTCAACATTTTACTGGTACCTCCCTTTGGCCGCGTTATCTAATATGGCTCTCTGGTCTGGATAAAACCCATTGTAAAATTGGGTACATAAGAACCAACGTTTGAAGCCATGATAAGGCACATTACGAACAAGTTTCTTGAACCTAGTCCAAGCCCCATTCATATCTTCAGTAGGCAGTTGTGTGAATACAGTTATTTGGCCTCTCAACGCATTAGTGAGCTGTGGTGAAAAGTACCGTCTGTAAAAGGCTAAAGCTAAGGAATTCCATTCAGTAACACCGACAGCTTCCCTGTCCAAATCTCTCAACCATTCCCGGGCGTCATCAGTCAAAGAAAAAGGAAAAAGAACTCCCTTTACCTTATCCTGTGTCACCCCAGCAGCTAAAGGAATGGTAGAACAATACTTTGTAAACAACTCTATATGCTTACATGAATCCTCTCCAGGTACTCCCTTGAAGAGATTTATCTCAACTAACTGTATATAGGATGGATGAATCCCAAAGGTCCCTGCATCTGTAGTGGGAAGAAGGAAACCTTTAGGCAAAGAATCCACTGTAGGTTCTGAGTGACTGGCGATGTTCGGCATCTTAGCAAGCAGAGCTATTAGAATGGCAGGTATAACAGTGTCCTCTCCTAGGACAGATTTCCTACAACACTATTAAAGCACTAGACAAATATGAGATCAGACCCAAGGAATAAATTCCTTGAGACGAGAGACAAACTTAAAATAATCAACAAAATTACGCCACCTTCCCGGCAACGGCGCCAAAATTTGATACCGTCATTTTAGTACCAAAAATAAAATAAAATAAAATTGCATGTGAAAAATTAATTTCAAACAAACAAGTTTATTCTCAATTGCCTTTTAAAAAAAACTATTTAGATGAAATCAACTTAATTATTACTTTTAATTAGTGAGGGGAAAATTCATTCACGGATCAATTTTTTGATTTATTTGTCCAAACTTTCATTTTTTTTACAAATTTGTCCAAAGATAAACTTTTTTTTTACCAATTTGTCCAAACCCCTAATTTTTTTTTTATCAATTGACCCCTTGTTAGTTAATTTTAAACTAAGAAGCTATTCATCCTATTGTTAGTTAATTTTAAAATGAAATGTTTCTGGCTTTGTTTTTTTAAGATGAAATTTTTTTGACATATAAAGTGAACATTCTCTCATTTTTATAGAGACGAAAAAAACCAATTTCACGAATTTAACAAACTAAAAGACATCATGTCATATTCCCCCAATAAGTCTTGTTTAAGACGAACATTATTTGTCTTAAGTTTAAGACGGGTCAAATACTACCACATGGTGGTAATAAACACAAAACTTCTGACATTTTCTAGATAACTTACCGTGTAAATTAAAGTATGTATTTATACCGCTTTAAACTTAATATGAATAGTACTCATCTTAAATGAAAATTTGCGTATTTCCTAAAGTCATTCCATAATGTTTTCACCATGCCAAAATAACTCATAATAGTCATATTGTACTCATATTTGACTATTTGAGCTACTTTACCCTTGATTATCTTTGCTTTTAACGCCCATTACATTACACCAAAGGACTAAGACAAACCTCTAACAACTAGCAACAAAAATCAACTTATCCAATCAAGTACCATACATTTCTCAAACGTCATTGGATAAACACAAAAGATTGACCCTACACTTTGAAATATACTCATAATTCCCAAATTGACCACTTGTCCCAAGATTATTGCCTAATGTCTATGGAAAAAAACTCCTTTTCAGAAAACCCCTTATCCATGAGCACAAATTGACCTACACTATCCGTCACTTTGGAGTGACGGATACCATTTTACCTCACAAAGTACCCACTTTTTCTCTCTCTGTAACACTGTTCATGTGGTCCCCTTTCTCCACTAACCCATTTTGTTACCATTTTTACTCACAAATTATCCGTCACAAATGGTAACCCGTCACAAGGGAGACCAATTGATCCATGATACCATGACACACAATTGCACAAACATCCAATATTAAAATCAACATAAACTTACTTCCCATTCATTATGCAAAACCGTCTCACAATACATATAATGACCTCTCATAAAAAAATTACGAAATGCAGATATCAGTTACTATACTATTTTAGGAGAACAAGGATTACGCATCTGAGGTAGTACCTCAAACCTTGTAGTTTTTGAGTATATGCACATTTTTTCTAAGTATATTACCATTTATAAATATAGTTTTTGAGAAATATTATATTTTTTTTAGTGTAATATTTTAGTAAATGTGCTCAAAAACTTTATACTAAAACAAAACTCAAAAACTTTAAAATAAAACTCAAAAAATAAACAATAAGAGGTACTAACTCAGATATATAGTCTATGAACTGCTATTTTAGTTGCTAAAGTTATAAGATGTGATATTTAATACTCATGACTCGAATTCGAACTTCATCAACATCAAATCATCTTAATAAACTCTCTATATTAAAAAAACCTCTGAAAAAGTTATAAAATAAGGAATTTTTATAAAATTAAATTTTATATATGCCGACATTTTTATAGGGTAATAGTGTAATACAGGCCCTGTTTGGTAAACAGCGGATTAATATTAGCAGAAGCAGATTTAGAAAGCAGATTTGACTAGCATAATGATTTAGCGGGTTTGACTAGCAGATTTATTTAGCAGAATTGTTGTAGAGGTGTTTGGTAATTGACAGTTTTAGATTAGCAGATTGTTTAGATTCTTTGTAAAATGACAAATAAGGATATGAATAAATTATTTATTAAATATATAAAAGGAAGGTTAGTACTTCCTCCATTCAACTCCACTCTACCACTTTCTTTTTTCACGTTTGCTAACGCGTGTTTTACGCGCTAAATATCGTTAGCTACGTATTTGCAAAAATTATAAAAGTTAGATATTTTTAATGTACTCGTAAAGACGAATCAAACAAGATCCCACATGAATATATTGCTACTTACGCATCGAGAGAAAATCGAAATTGAATACACAATCGTGAATAGTGCACAAAAATGAAATAGGTAGAGTGGAGTTGAATGGAGGAAGTATTTTTTAAGGGGGTAAATAAGACAATATTTTTTCTTTCTAATCCGCTAACAGGAGCATATTGCAAAATAGCATATTGGACCCCAATATGCTATTTTAATATGCGGACCAAACGCTCTAAATAGCATATTCGTAAGTCAAACATGCTAAACATCCTCAATATGCTGAAATTTGGCCAATATGCCATTTACCAAACAGAGGCACAATGATCGACTATATTTCAAATTATCCATATATAAGACCGGCTTGTAAAAGATTTACTTATTTGAAAACACAAAATCTCATTTGTGATGGCACATATCCGTCACTTTGGAGTGACGGATACCATTTTCCCTCACAAATGACCCAAATAAAGGAGTGAGGGAAGCACATGGGGTTGCCCCCATCTTGTCCCCATATTCTTTTTATGAGTGGCATTATCCGTCACTTGCTTCGACCCGTCTTCGATATTGATTTGAAAAACGGTAAGTGTGTGTTTGAAAAATCAATCCCGAGTTGCGTCAAACACTAGTGCGCACTCCAAAGTCCAACCCCCACCCACCTACTCTTCTCCCTTAACTCCCACTATTTATATACAAACATTCACACAAACACAAACACTCTCATTACTACAATTACATTCATTGTTTTCTCCAATAATTTTGCGGCGCATCACCTTCACTTCTCCTCTCTCTTCAATCTGCCATGGCTACTTTCGATAGGATCAAGGTTGCCAATCCCATCGTTGAGATGGACGGTAATACACTCATCTCTACCAATTTCGATTTCTTTTAAGTTTTTTAATTTTTAATTGTTTTGGTTTTGATGCTAGTAGTGTTTGATTTAGATCTGTGAATTAGGTTTGATTGAAGTTGATTTTATTTCATTTGATTGTTTTTAAGTGAGTATGAAATGTTTGTGTTGGATGATCACTGGTTTTGTCGCTTTTGTTGTGGTGTTGAAATGAGTAGATTTGATGGCGGATTGATTGATGATTGTTTAGTTATTTGATCGTTGAATGTATGCTGCCTTACGACTAACTTGAGGATGATTTAGTTGAAATGTTTTAGATGTGTGTGTTCGATGATCATTGGTATCGTCGTGTTGAGATGAGTATATTAAATAGAGGATTGATTGATGATTGTTTTGTTAGATCGTCGAGGGAATTGAATGTACGCTGGCTTAAGACTAACTTGAGAGGATGATTTAGTATGAAATGTTATAGATGTGTGTTGGATGATCAGGAGTTCTGTAGATTTTGTTGTGGTAGAAATGAATAGTTTTGATCGAGTATTGATTGAGGATTGTTTTGTTATTAGATAGTCGAATGTGTGGTGCCTTAAGACTAACTTGAGGATGGTTTCGTCGATTTTTTGAGGTGTTGAAATGAGTAGCTTTGATGGCGGATTTATTTATGGTTGTTTTGTTGTTGGATCATCGAGGGAGGCGAAGGTATGCTATATGACTAACTTGAGGATGCTTTAGTATGAAATGTTTTAGATGTGTGTTGGATGATCGTTGCTTTCACCGATTTGTTGCAGTGGTGAAATGAGTAGGTTTGATGGCGGATTTATTGATGATTGTTTTGTTATTGGATCGTTGAGGGAGCTGAATGTATGTTGCATTACACCCAACTTGAGGATGGTTTTAGTATGAAATGTCTAGCATGTGCGGTGATCATGGTTTGATCAGTTAGTTGTGGGTGTTGAAATGAGTACGTTTATGGCAGATTTGTTGATGATTGTTGTGTTGTTGGATCACTGAGGAGGTCTAATGTATGCTACCTTACACTGACTGAACTAATGGAGTGTGTGATGTAATTTTCAGAGAGATTTTTAGCTAAAAGATTGGTGATTTTTGATGATCAAAGTTATTTGGTGTAGATAATTGGATCACCAGTATTTTTAAATCTAAAGCAACTTTCAACGTAGGTTTAGTATGACATCAGTGATATCGACGAATATTTTCATGAAAATATTTCATTTGAAGGTGTAGTTCACATAGATAAATTTGAGGCATAGTCAAGTTTTAGCCTAAAATGAAAAGTTATTTTTTATGGGATGAAGATAAGGTGATAGTGATTACATTTATTTGTATTAATCAAGTTGGAAGGAAAATGAATAATTTGTCGGTATGTGGGGATGGTGATTAATGAAACATTTCAACTTATTTGATCATCAACTGCTGGTTAAATTCAGATTTAGCGAATGGTGTATTTGATTAATTTTGGCTAGTGGAAACTCTGCAATTTGCGCATAAATAAATTTATTTACAAATTTAAGAATCGAGATTGTGGCTTCTTGTTTAAAGTGCTGTGTGGTTTTCCTTATCTTTTTGTTAGCCTCCTTTCCATCTTTAGTTTTTTAGGGAACTTCCACGGGCTAGTGCATTTTCCTGATTATCGTTTGTTAGCCGCTGCTCCTCTATTTCAATACGAAAAATCTGTTAGGCTGTGTCTATTACTGAGCAACATGAGAATAATGAATGTTATGTATCTCGTGGTTGTAGAACATCAGTCATTGGCTTAGATGACAAAGGGGCCTTTATTTTATATATTTTTCATGTGTATTCATTATGCTTGCTTTGCAAGTGCTATATTCGGTAAAAAATAGGACAAACTATTCCATAATGGTTTCCAAATTTCTCCTTTTCAGGTGATGAAATGACTCGTGTGATCTGGCAAATGATTAAAGACAAGGTGACTTTTTTGTTGCTTATATACAATCATTGTACTTCTAGAAATACATGTTCTAAAATGGCTGTGATGTTGACCGCCCATGCAGCTAATCTTCCCATTTTTGGAATTAGACATTAAGTATTTCGATCTTGGTCTTCCCCATCGTGATGCCACTGATGACAAAGTTACTGTTGAAAGTGCCGAAGCAACTCTCAAGTAAGTTTGCGTGGTATTTTCAGATTATTATGAAGCATTTAGCCTTTAAGACCCCTTTGCTCAAACCTATTTTTCCAATTTTAAGTTATTATATACATTGCTTTGTCATTTATCGACAGTCTTGATATTTAAGAAAATAGAAGCACAATTTTGTTCTTGCTCAAGCCTCTTAACTTTTTTGGAAACAAGTATTAAATATCTCGACATCTTATTCTGCAGGTACAATGTGGCAATCAAGTGTGCAACTATCACACCAGGTTGCTGAATGTTCACAGATTTTCTTATCAATTTAAGCTGTGCTTCTTCTGTTGTACTTCCTGTTCTTAGTATTGTGTCTTTCTCACAGATGAAGCACGTATGGAAGAATTTAAGCTGAAGAGCATGTGGAGAAGTCCAAACGGGACAATCAGAAATATTTTAAACGGTTGGTATACATTGCTTGGGATATTGTAAATTCATATTTAAGTGTTCTTTAAGTGCCTTCTGAGACGATTTATTTTGATGGTTTGTGTCTGTCAAATATGTTACAGGCACCGTCTTCAGAGAACCCATTATGTGTAAAAATGTCCCTAGGCTTGTTCCAGGTTGGACAAAGCCCATATGCATTGGAAGACATGCATTTGGAGATCAGTACAGAGCAACCGATCTTGTCATTAAAGGAGCCGGGAAACTCAAACTAGTATTTGGTTAGTCATGTTAATTAGTTGCTATATAGTTTCTTCCTGTCATCTTTCATCATTAGATCATTAGCCCCTCTTCACACTCACGCTTGTAAAGTTTTCCCTTGCATGCCAAAAGTAGCAGTTCACTAATGCATGAATTTGTGGCAGACTCCCCCTCTGCTACGTAACTGAATTATAATCCCTCCATCTCACCCATTTCTTTACGTTTACTTTTTCACATTTGTCAATGCGCATTTTGTTTTGTTCATATCTTTGTTTACATATTATTAAAAGATCTCACATGACTATTTTATGTTATATATTAGAAATTACGAAGTATATTAGAGATTCTTTCCACTCTTGAATAGTGCCAAAAAATAAATGTAAATAAATGGGTGAGACGGAGGGAGTATCTTATTTGGAGAAGGAATTCCTTTGAATTTTTGTACGCCTTCATGGGTGCTAACATGTATTTTTGGATGTAAATTGATGTACACCCATGTACGCATCTGAATCCTACAAATTCTTCTGTATAATAATTTGCTTGTAAACATCTGTATACTTCTGTCTTTTGCTAGTACATACATATATGCTGCTGCCTGCTAGTGGATCAATTAGTGAGATAATTATTGAAAACATCATCCTGCGTTTTCTTATTATTGATCCATTACAATTTTACGTTGCAAGTTTTGAGTCTGAATCCTTTCTTCATTGCAGTTCCAGAAGGCAAGGACGAGAAAACAGAATTGGAGGTTTTTGACTTCACTGGAAATGGAGGTGTAGCTTTGGCCATGTACAACACTGATGAGGTTTAACCCCTTAGTTGTCTTCTTGAATGTCATTGGCCTATCGATTTTCCGATTTATGTATTTGCGTGTCCTTTTTTTATACTTCTTTTGTTGTTTTTGAGGGCTCTTTGAGTCTTTGTCTTATTTTCCTCTATACATGTCTGTCGCCTTGCAGTCAATTGCTTCATTTGCCGAAGCTTCAATGAATTTGGCTTATGAGAAAAAGTGGCCTCTTTATCTCAGCACAAAAAACACTATTCTTAAGAAATACGATGGAAGGTACAATTACTTCCCCTTCTTTACATTAAATACAGAGTTAATTGATAAACACCTCGTATTTACCACTTTTTCAAAACTCCTACTTATTACAATATTTTTGAAAATTCCTACCTCCAAAGTTTTTACTCTCTAGTTTCTAAAGAAAGTCTCTTTCTAGGCTAAAAAGTGACAATTTTCATTGAATATCGATCATGAAAGATCTTTATTTTTGCTCATTACTGACTTTTGGTACGAAGGAAAGACAATTCATGACTGATAGCCGCCAAATTTGTCTTTTTATCTGGCCCAAATTGACTTCTGGTACGAGCTTTCAAAGAAATATTCGTAAATGTTCAGAGTTTTGAAGAACACTTGTAAGAGATAGGGCTATTGGAGTTATGGAAAAATGGTATAGAGTAGGTACTGTGTATCAATTAACTCAATTATATTTGATACTTCACATCTAATTTTCATCTGGCTTGTTTGTGAAGATTCAAGGATATCTTTCAAGAAGTTTATGAAAGCAAGTGGAAGACTAAATATGAAGAAGCTGGAATCTGGTGTGTGCTGGGAGCCTTGGAACTAGAAAAATGTTCTGTGATTTCAGCTTCAGTTTTTTTATTTGATGTTTTTTTTTATTAAAATGGTAGGTACGAGCACCGTCTCATTGATGACATGGTTGCTTATGCTCTCAAGAGTGAAGGAGGTTATGTATGGGCATGCAAGAACTATGATGGAGATGTGCAGAGTGATTTCTTAGCCCAAGGTTTGTGTATTATTTTGCATTACTGGTGTTGTCATTTGTAAATTCATCGAAGACTTGTTATAGCTATAATTTGACTGACCAAATAGTTAACTGTTCTGATTTTACAACCTAGTTGGTGCCCTTTGGCTAATGTTGCATTTTACACTGTAGGATTTGGCTCGCTGGGATTGATGACTTCAGTATTGGTATGTCCTTGAAATCTGGCATTTAGCTCTTCAGATGGATGGCACATTTAAATGCATGCACAGACTGAATAACAAGATTTTCATTTTTACGTGTACGGGGTTTAACGTGTACATCACCTCCTCACAGTATATGATATTTTAGCTTATTTGATTCTACCATAAATTTTTAATTTTGAGATCGACGATGGGCAATAGGAGACAGTTAATATCAGGTATGAAAGTGGGTAAGCTATATATAACCCGCTACTAAAACTTGGGGGAGTACTTCACTTTCAACTTATATATGGTCACATTAAATTCTGAAACTTTGACATTCAAATTTGTATTCGGCCAACAAGCACCATACCCATGTATAAAATGCCTAAGATAGCCGTATCTTCATACCTCGTGTATTACTTGAGAGAAGGGGTATAAAAAAGATGCGCATTTTAAGCATGCTTGTGCCAGTTGTTTGTATTTGATATGTCATACACATCTTTTCTAATCAGAATCTCAGCTAAGCAACATGTGTACATCTGCTTACATACTCACTTGTTCAGGTTTGCCCTGATGGTAAGACAATCGAAGCTGAAGCTGCTCATGGCACAGTAACACGCCATTTCAGAGTTCACCAGAAGGGAGGTGAAACTAGCACCAACAGCATTGCCTCAATCTTTGCTTGGACCCGGGGCCTCGCTCACAGGCATGCCAAGTTTATTATTACATCTCTTTAGTTTATTACTCCCAACTCTTCATAATATCTCGTGTACCCATGTTGCACACTCAACAATCAACACTCAGGCATGGGAAATTTTTGAAAAATTAACCGAATCCATCACTTATACATGCACCCGTGTTGGATACTTCAAAAGGAGTCAAAAACTTTGAGTAACATAAGTCACACTTTATTTTAATAATCAACCTGTTACTTGATCGACAGGGCTAAGTTGGATAACAATGAGAAACTCTTGGAGTTCACAGACAAATTGGAAGCAGCTTGTATTGGAGTTGTTGAATCTGGGAAGATGACCAAGGATCTTGCCCTTATTATCCATGGATCAAAGTAGGTTACATCCCTATAAATTTTCTGTGTTTCCTTTATGAACATATATGATGAACTAATGGAGGTTTTATGAACAATTTAGGCTTGCAAGAGACAAATATCTGAACACAGAAGAGTTCATAGACGCTGTAGCTGCTGATCTTAAAACAAGGCTGTGAGTCTATTTGTGAGTCCAACCTTTTTTCTTTCTCATGCAACTATGCAAGGAAGACTCTTTGTCCTTACTGCTTCTCTTTCTCTTTGTTATTACTTCCATCACAATTTTATTTTCCTCATTTGACTTTAGTGGTCAACTGATGTCTACTTTGTCATTTATCTTTCCAAATTCAAGTGGAGATACAATCTAAAAATTGTCAAATTTAATCTATTAAACAACGTTTTCATATTACTATTTCTAAAAGTTTGTATATTGTGAGAAAAGATCAATCAAAGTCGATATCCGGTTGATCAACAACAACAACAACAACATCAGAGCCTTAATCCCAAAATGATTTGGGGTCAGCTAACATGAATCATCCTTTAGAACCGTCCATGGGTGAACGCACACCTCACAATGCGAAAAAAAGAAAAGGGAAAAATGAAAAACAAAAGAGAGAGCAAAACATAATACAAAGTCTAAGGTAAAGGGTTTCTTTTATAAAAACTTAAAATTTAAATCGAGAATAAAGATTAAAACGATTTTGAAAGCCGAAGTAGAGTTTAAGGATTCGGAATACCTTAAAAGTAAACCAAGTAAAATATATAAGAAAGTGGTTGGTAAAAAAGGGTTACTAAAGGAGAGAAGAACAAATAAGTTTTTTAAAATTAAATAAAAACACTAAGTATGTCAAATAACATCAAATACTAAAAATCCACATGTATCCTTTCCCTCCATTGTGCAATCTCCGTCACCATACTCTCCTCAAGCCCCAGAAATCTCATATCGTGCTCTATCACTCTCAACCATGTCTGTCTCGGTCTCTCTCTACCCCTAGGAACCTTTTCTGTTCTCCAAGTCTCCAGCCTCCTAACTCGTGCGTCCATAGGTCTCCTTCTCACATAGCCAAACCATCCGGTTGATCATAAAGTAAAAAAAAAAACAGGATCAATATATTTAATTTTATAATAAAAAAAGAGTGTATGGTTAGATTGTTAACATTTTTCTCGCCTAGTAAAATAAATCATTTAGTCTGTTGTATGACTTGTATCCATCATTCATGTCCTTGTGGCTACTGAATTTCGTTTTAAAACACTTTCTCAATTCTCATGAATCATGATGATGATGATGGTTCATCAAATTATTGAGGTGTATGGTTAGATTGAAGATACCCTTTTGATACTTGCAAATGTTGCAACCTTGTGTTGTGTTGTAGTCTATAACTGGATTGCCGACTTACAGTTGGGTGTAGTTTTTGCATTTCACCATTATGACAAAATAATAATAATAATAATAAAATAATACTCTGTACTCGGTATTGTTTTAGGTTTATAGATCACCCTTAATATCTAAAACAAATGAAAGGCAGTGTAATAAACATTTTATAAGGTTAAGCTCAGGTTATAAACTTCGGGTAATGGTATTTCCACGGGCTCATTGTCTTAAGCCACGGAAAATTCCCGTGTAGCAATACATAACACCCGTGGCATTATGTCCACCCCAAACGTATACGGAGTAATTCATTTGATGGAAGTTATGAACTTTGAAGTGTCTGACTCCACACGTCGGCATGTCAGTGTCATGAATATAAAGTTAGGAACAATTGTGTTTTGCTAATCGTGTTAATAACGAGGATTAGATAAAATGCTCCATTTTAATTTGTGGGGGTAGTGGGAGGCGGTATTACAAGCGACTAAGCGAGTGTCGCGTTAGAGACTGAAACTTCAATACCCAATTTGTAAGGGTCACTGCCTCCTTGTAGGCTGATGTATGTTGATTACCCGGTATTAGCTTAGATTTTATTTGCCTGAGCGTCTTCATTGACACAAGTTATTGTTGCCGAATGCAGGCTTACAAAAAGCAAGCTCTGATCAGGTTAAAGGCGTAGTTTGATATACATTTTCTACATATTAGCCAAAATCTGGGTTCGCAATACTCTCAGTTTATTTATAAACCGCTGGTTGCCCTGGCGCCTTCACAAACTTGGTTTAAAATTTATGCGCTTTTGAGTTATGGTATTTTCTATTGGCAATGTGGCATTGATACACTTATCTTTTCAGTTGATTTATTTGTGGAGAATTTGGCCTTCACAAACTTGGTTTGAAATCAACTTACTTTGGGGTTATATATCTTTTGTGTTTATCTTTCCTACTGTTGTGTCCGTCTAGATCTGAGCCTTCAGACGGTAATTAAACCCAAACCCTGAGGATCCGTTTTCATATGGTGGTTCCGTTTTCATATGATGGTTCAGTAAGTTGGTAATCATCTCCATGTCCTTTAAATCTCTAAAGGAGAAAATATGATTTTTCATAATTGAGTCGTAAATATGTGGTATAATGAATTCAATTGGCGACAATATAATAATGGGATGGAAGTAAAAATAAAGCATGAACTAGTTTGAAAATGTATCCTCAAGAACACTCGAAAATATATCGTGTTTTTGCAAGCAATGATCTTTAAAAAAGAATTACACAAGTTACAACTTTTTTTAATAATTTTATTTCAAATTATTCCCACAAGACATTTTCTATATTCACTTTAGTGAGTCATTTTTTACTTCGATTTTCCATCCAAAACTTATGCTTCCCCTCCATTCTACCCTTCAAATTCACAACCTATCTAAAGACTATTCTAAGGATAGTCAAATTGGGGAGCTTGGTTCTGACTTTAAAGGATTAGGCTCGGATACGGAGTATTAGTGAAAATGGAGGAAGAACATAATTTATGATCAGAAAATCCAGAGAAAAATAACACAAAAAAGTTAAGTAGTTTTGGAGGGGAGTATTTGAAAAAAATAAATATAATATGGTTAAAAGTTCTTACATAGTGAAGTAAATTAGAAGTTCTAAAATCTAGTAAGAATAACTTGATTGTGATTTAAAGATGAATAATTTGTTAATTTTTAAATTTATAGTTTCAAACAAATTACAAGCCTATATACATCACATAAATCCACACCTAGAGTTTGGCCATGTATGATGGTGTATTCTTTAGTCTCTTTGTAGCCTTCATAATGCTATTTTAGCACCAAAACTGCAGCTCAGCATACTACAATTAGTCTCCTAAAGCTCTTTCTATATAAATCTTTGATGTCGTTAATCAATGAAAGCAGTCCAATTAACCCTGCGAGGTATAATAATTGCGCATATATCAAGTACAAGTTTTTTTACTGGCTTTAAGTCAAATTGTTACAGTAATACATGGGACTTACCCAGGAGGCATTTGAGTTGGAGATAACTAAGCCTACTCCTGATATCTGAGATGAAACGATCCAGTATGGAACCTGAAAATGAAACCAAAAACGATGACCAAATAAATTGAGCATGACGGCAAAGGAAATCTTTCCCTGTTATCTGTACTTTAGAGACACAGGCATAATATCAAATCTTCATAATGACAAAACATCTCAACCAATCTGCACAGGTTTTGAAGGTCGCCGTGACAACATTTAAAGTGGCATCTCCCACATTAATGGTGCAACAACTGCAATTAGGCCAAGATGACTGATGTCGTGAAGAAGATTGAAACCGACATTTAATACCACATGGTTTAGGAGCACAAAATCAAACTGCATACACCAAATCACCAGAATAAAAATTAGCAGGCGTCTAAATCTTACCTGATTTTGTATCTTGTTTCACAGAAAGACCATGTACAGCATATTTAGCATATGTCAGAAGCCGAACAGTTGACGATGTACCCAATTTGCTGAGTATGGATCTAAGTATTCCACTTGACATAGTAAAAAAAGACGTAAGCGTTACTTTGCCATTGTGACTAGGTATCTATCAATCAGAAAGCAGAGCTGTCTTAATCTTACTCAGTACGCAGTATAGTTAGAAGATCAGGTGGCAGACATTCCATGAAGGAAGATATGTCCCCCATCGTGAGCACCTTAAGCTCTTCCCTGACATTTTTTCTCTCTTCAACAGTCATTTCTTTTCCTAGAGTTGTTTTACTGCGAATAAAGAGTGTTTATTGACGGAGAAGAACACATAAAAGTTACCAAGAACCTATGTGATATCTGAATACTGTTGACATTAGCGAACACGTAAACAACTCACAGAATCCGTAGAATAATAACAAAGTAAAATAATCAAAAAGAGGAGATGAATTACATTTTAAAGAATTCCAGTATAAGACCATCTTACAATAAGATTCAATGACCCATATGAAATTACCAGGATTATCAAATGATTGTAAGAATTTAGGCTGGCCTCAAAATAATGCTGTTTTACATGAGGCTTACAAATATCTAACTGACTAACGCATGATTATATGTGCTTAATGGTTATATATTATGTGATGTTATGTGAAGATAGAGAGTTTACTAGATGTACGTACGTGTCTCTCTATTCTGTTAGGGTTTGAATTCTCTATATGAAGGGGCATCTGGGATTTGTTGCTGGAGATAGGTATCAGGGGAACTGCTATGCATCAGATGACGAGTAATGAGTACTAATTAAGACAAAACTCACTGATATTCCGGGCTCCAATATCTAAGAACCTAATGAAACTCCTTATTACACAGTTCTTAATTAGAGATGTACCCACAAGGGCCACAACCAAGACTCAGTGTTTCAGTGAGATGGTGTACTTAGTATCTTAGGTTGTCACTTATAGTGCGTGTCATAAATTTCTCCTTAAAATTGTACTTGAGACAATATACCCAGTGAGGTCGTGTCCTGGACTTGATGAACGACTACCAATCTAAATTGCCCAGTTCCAATTTTTTTTTACGACTGAGCTCTAATTTTTACGATGGAACAAAACAGACGAACGAGTTATATTAAACAATATGCATAAGCTAATATTATTGGACTCTTAAATAAAGTATCAAAGTGGCATACTTGCGTACACACACAATGCATGGAGGGCAAAATGTTGGAATGACTGAATTAGTCATACACTCGATCACTCAAAGCACAAATAATGTTTAAATGGAAGATATACGTGCAAAGATAAAACATCAGAAACAAGTAATGAAATAACATTGATAAATATGATGCAGTAGATACTCATAGTTGGCACTTCGCACAAGCCATTGGGATGGAGGAAAAAATCTCTATTTGTATAACAGCAACTATGAATCTATGATGCAGAAGATTGTGCCAACTATTGGTAAAATAATACTCCATAGTCCGTACCACATATGAATCTTTGGTGTTAGATGGTGGAACAAAGGTAAAGGAGAAGATATATATGCCGGGAAGAATGATTATTAGGTTTACCATGGTATGACGCTGCTTAGAAGAACTGTCAGGCGATTAAGATGGATAACAATGTCTAATGTCTTACTGTTTGATCTAAATGAGGCATATGATGGTGTACCAAGACATAATGCTCTAAAATATTCAAATTATATGTACACTCACCAAAATCGGACTTTTTGGTTTCTGTAGTACAGCATTAAAGTGCTCTTTTATTCATAGAGTTCACGAACAAGTGTTTGAAAACAGAGAAAGAAAAATAACCAGAAAACAGGTTACCTGTTGATCAGTCTCCCAGTAAATATGAGTGGTAAGTACCTAGCATAGCTGCTGATACCAAAATATTCTCCAACATGCTCTATTTCATTAACATTCTGAAGAATCATTGCCTTCCACAGCAAACAGTATTTTTTTCTAAATCCTTCATTCAATTCTTTGTACATTCCATGATCCAAAAGTACTGTAAAAGTTTTATCAATGGTTTGAGTTGAAAATTAACAAAAACTACAAGCAGATAAAGAGAGAACATACCCAATGAAAAACCTTTTGGGCCATTCAAAGAAACTAAAATGTTTCCAGGATGTGGATCGCCATGCACAAAGCCATGGACAAAGATCATTTCAGCAAAAACTTCCACCAACGCTTTTGCAACCTAAACCCACACCAAAGAGCAAAATCTCAACTACAATACGTACACCAGAAAAAATTTTATACAATCTTGCTGTGTCTAGTCAAAAGACCAGAATTCAGTCAACAAGAAGAATTTACAGATCAGATTCCCCATCCAAAGTATTTACTTTACCATTGAACTTGGAAACATATATAAAATCATAAATTCTAGACCGTTGAATTCACTTCAGGTTTTAGGAATGCTTGTATCACTCTTAATGGTGAGATGGCAAACAAGGAAGGATATGAGAGTACACCTTATTTGCATCGATTCCTGATTTCTTCAAAGATTCCAAATCATCAACCTGAAATCTAAAACATTTGTGCTGAGTGCAACGAGTTAATGGAATAGTACGAGCAAGTAGCAACATAACATCCGAAGCATAAACAAAATGCTTGTACAAATCCATTTTGATTGAGAAAAGTCCTGAGATTTAAGAATTATGAGGCTCAAGAAAGGTTCTTGCCTTAACGTTTTCCAATGGTCAAAAGGCAGCTATCATTCAAGACAAGCACCCACATCTTCACCTTATAGCATAAGGTTAAAAGAGCTAACAAAAATTTCTCAGTTTATTTTCACTCTCAAAATGGCGCACTGAGACAAAACAGAAACCAATGATAACACTTGACTACCTGAGGTCCTAGTAGGCCAATTCTAGTTCACAAGGGAACTCATCAACAATGTTTGGTCTGAATTGCCTCATGATTCTATATTAGGTGTTCTCATTGAAGCTAATATACTACGTTTGGAGAGTAAGGACCTCAAACTTGTTTGTAAATAAAAATTATGCTAACACAGAAGCTAATGAGGACAGAACTTAACAAAGTATCCGAGACAAGAAGGGCGATTCAAACACTTTATTATTCTCTGGTCCTATAATGAAATGCCTCATATTTCTTATCTAGCTTTATTTATATTGGCTAGAGGCAATAATGCGCAAGGGCTGAACACAGACTATGATGAGCTGAAGCTAGTGTAATAAAAAGCTACTCTGTAGCAGTTCTATATATAGCCTGAATTTGACATTCTCAATAACAGAAATACAAGAGAATGGAAGTGCAGCAGGAGTAACCCAAGCGAACAGCCTTGGATTACTATAACAGAGTTAAACCAGTAAATACCTTATGACCGGAACAAAACTGCATTGTCAAAACCTGTTTTGTTGTCAAATCCTGCATACATAGAGAGATACCTCGGTTAGCTCACAGACCTTATGCATTTAGCCAAGTACCAATAACAGAATTTCAAGATGCTCAACAAAATTCAGTTTAAATTTGAACAGCTATGACATGATACAGTCAGATTCTTGCCCAAAAAACTGGAGGGATCTTAACGTTCTTGCTGCTCATAAAATTGTTGGCGGTTCTTTCAGAATTTCTAGCTTCCTGTACGAAATCTTCAGAAGCTCCAAAGAAAATGAAGATTAAATATAAAAACCATTGCAATAGTTTAACAATTAATACCATAAAATTTAGGAGAGAAGATATAGTGCCAAGACCAGAATCCCCCTTCTGTCTGCCCATGTATAAATGATAGACGTCACAATTAAAATGATTTACTAACCATCATGCATTTCAAATCAATGGAAAATTTCTGATACATGTTTTCCAAGTGTGTTACTAGACTCAGGACACCCCACAGCCCCATTCCCCAAAGCAGAGAAACAAAAAAAAAGGGAAAAAAGAAAGAAGCTAAAGACATTGATCAGAACCACATTTAAGAGCATGTCAAAACAAGATGATGACTGAACGTGTAATCAAAGCATTATAATCTCTTTGGAGCTTGATACAAAAAATGAAAATAGTTCAACAATAAAGATGAAAGTATGAAACTCTAAAGAAAGACATGGGGATGAGATGACCCTTTATCTCAGGCTTGTAATCCAGCCCCTCGCCCGAGGCACAAAAGCAGAAGAAAAGAAAGGCATACTTCGAAATCACATTTAAGAGATTGTCAAAACAAGATGATGAAAGGTGTTACTCAAAGCATGAAATATGAAAATAGTTTACAACTAAACATGTAACTCTTACAGAATAACATGGAATGAACCCTTATCCGTATGCTTATTTATCCTTAGTAACGAAAAATGCTACAATCATCATGCTTATCTTAATAAAAGAAATTAAACCAAGAGTGGGTTCGGATAAATGTTATCTGGCTAGTCCATTTAGCTACATTATATAGACTAATCCAGCTTCAAACTTGATAAATAAACGCACACCAACTAAGAGTGAGTGAAATGTAATCAATTCAAGGAACACAAGTGTAATGAGGAAACTACAAACTGAAAACGAAATCTTGATGTCATGTATGCACAGGACTACAGGAGTAGCAGCCCAGTTAAAATCCTGGTAGTGACTAAATATAAGTTATATAAAGTTATACACATGAATATATGATACTAACCAAGTTCTGCAGAGATAGACTCCTTAAACCCCGATAGAATCCATCCAAATCTATACTCGGGAAAAAGCTGAAATTGAAGAATAAAGTTACTATATACACAAACTGAAAAAGAAAAAGTGAAACTGATTAAACATCCTACAAGGCTACAATGTGCACATTATGACAAGGCAGATAAAGGGCAAACGGGCTTTTGAAATGGACATGCCTGAAACAGATGCGTAGGATGACAGCCCGACAGGTATAAACAATCATGAAAAAAAAAACGCCAAAAACATTACCCAGATGCTCCTATTAATGGCGGGGTAACAGAGGAATGGGAAAGGGGATTTTGATAGATATAAAGAATTCAACGCCTGGGAAATTTGAACCGAACTGTTTCTGTAAAGTATGCTTTTCTATTTATAAAGACATTCTAACATGCAGCATAGTCCATAGTCTCCATACCCAAGCAACGAATTTTGAGACAAATGTCATGGTTGTCATGTCTAACTCCATCAGTCGCTCCAAGCCAGGGTATTGAACCTGTTAACACAACAGTAATATATTCTTAAAAACAATACCATGTGAGTAAGCAAAACATGGTTATCATTTTATCAAGGACTAAAATCTACTAAAAGAATAGGTGATCTCAAAAGTTTTCCCGCCAAAATGCACATTTCTCAAATAAGGAAACTAATGATAATTAAGTGCATTTAATAAATAAGGAAACTAATGATTACAATATATTTCATTTAATTATTATTTTTTCATTAAAATTAATCTTTCATCAAATTATATTATTTTCCCTAAATTCTAAAGTATAATATTTTAATTAATTAGAATAAAATAAAATTGATATAAAATTATAGTAAATTATTAAATCTTCTATTGATAATATTATTAGATAATGATTTGATCCCATACCACGTATAAAAACAAAACTATAAACCGTTGTTATTAGTTTTATGACAAAAAAAATTGAGAAAAAATTATAAATTGAAATAAGCTTTATTGTATAAAAATATTTTTCATTAAATACATTTCGGCTTATTACTCAAATCTCTTGATTAATTTTCAATTCCATTTTTTTTTTCGCAAAACAAAATTCAATGATGAGAAATGTGAAAAATTATGAATACCTATTTTATATAAGATTTTATAAATATAGAAAACTCTATATACCGTGCATGTAGTGCACGGGGTCTAACTAGTTTACGATTACACCATTTAATAAGATGTTTCTGTTACTCAACTTACTATTATGATACATGATATGAAGTGGACATGATACAGATGTTAATGAACTAAAAAAATAGGAAAAAAAAATTTAAGGGAAAATTCCTGTGGTACCCGAAGCTTGACATTTTCCCATAGTACCCCTATTAGCCTTTCCTACCTATTATACCTTTTTATTCATGTTTCCGTCATGTTAAATTTGTTCAATTAAGAGTTCAAACACTAACCCATGGTTTGGATATAAAGAATAAAAAGGAAGGGATGGGAGGGGAAAAGAGGAAGGGAAAGGAAGGACAGCGGAGAGAGAATGGAGCGATAGAGTTTTTACTCAAATCTTTCCTTTCGAGGGAAAAATAATTTACTTTGGAGAAGGGAAATAGAGGGATCCGTTCCCCCCGTCTCTTCCTTGTATATCTTAGCAATAATGTTAATTGTATATCTTAGCAATAATGTTACAATTATATATACTAATTACATATGTATATGCTATAATAAATCTATCAATTAGTAGGATTGTTATCCTTAATTGTAGGGTATAAAATAAGTCCAATTGTGCAAGGAGAATAACGGATGATTATGTGCCATTAATCTCATAATTTGTGGAATCCGTTGATTGAACATAATTGTGGACATGATTATGTGATTGATCTTTGACATATTTAGCAGGAAGTAAAATCATCCTACTTAGGAGTGAAATGGTCAACTTGGATGAAAAATTGTAGCATATTACATATATGTCGATTAACGATCAACACTACATTAATAAAGAAAAAGATTGTCGTGTTTTGGTTACATTTTCTCTACAAAAAGACGTAGAGTAATCAATTATTAGACTATTGACACGAAAATTGGGATATCCCTGAATCAATGATGTCATGGACCATAAAACTAGTATCATAAAGATAGATAACTGACCTTCACAGCAACTTCTTCATGGTTTTTTAAGACAGCACGATGAACTTGAGCAATAGATGCTGCTGCAATTGGTTGCTCATCGAAACTCAGAAATCTGAATGTTACTTAGGTTCATCAGTGGATATTAATTAAACAAAAAGCCTATAAAGAAGTATAAAGACTAATAAACTGAGCGCAAAAATATTTCCACGTTTCAAGGTCCAAGGCAAATTGATGAAAACGTGAGACATTAGTTGGCTTTGCAAAGTTTGCAAAAACTAAACTGGGCAATTCACGATGAACTGAGGTCAACTACACAGTTCTGTTCTGATCTCAAAATATACTCCTTTAACCATTTGACATCATGCCAAACTTTCAGTTTGACATCTTTTACGTAAAATCTACTAAAATGATTTATATAAACTCACATATCAGTGCAATCTTTACCCAGGTTTCTACGGATCACTTCCTTTATTAATCTGAAATCGCATGGAACTGCCTGCATGTCAGCAATAAGTTACGGAGTAGCAATTAAAAGTCAATAGAGATTAAGCCAGCCATGTCGCAAAAGCATTTAAAACAAAACAGGGCATCTATTAAATTGAATATATACCTGATCCTGTAAAACAGAGAGTGTCGCCATATATTCCTTCGGGATCTGCCTCAAGGAAGCAGCAAATTGACCAGCTTTCACATAAAAACCTTTGTTGACCTCGCACAATTTCAAACTTTTCCTTGCAGAACGCAGATGAACCTGGACTTGACACACAAAGAAATCACCACGAATTGATTGCACAGACTCGACCTTGCGTTTGCACAAACTTGGGTAACCTTAGACGACCTTACTTGATAATTACAAAATAGATTTCCCAAACCGCAATTAGAAAACCAACACAAAATTGAAACACTTCTCACCTCTAATATGAAAATTCAACTTGAACCTCAGAGTATATTTCACTCCAAAATGCAATGTTGTGAATGAAAATACAACTCACTTAAATTGGATGATTTAGGGAAATAAAGTTCATATATGGACTGTAAAGCATACTATAGTTACAATCATTGCATTAAGACTACATTTAAAGCACAAGTTAGGACGCTCTATGTATTTTCTTAAACATAAACTCGTAAACTAAGTGACTAACCATAAGTTGCATCCATTAACAACATTACCTCCATAAGCTTATTATTATGACTTATGAGACCGTTCACATAAGAATTCGTGGACTATAACCCACAGTAACTAAGTGAATATGATCATAGCAATACAACTACATTTACAGCACATGTTAAGTTGCTCTAATTATTTTTCTTAAATATAAAGTCGTAAAGTAAGTGAATATAACCATAACTTTCATCCATCACCAACATTGACTCCACTGAACGTGCCTTGTGAAATTGGAGTTAATTTTGACATTTTATGTCGCGAAAAATGTTCTCCCAGATTACAATAAGACAAACTCACAAAGTTCAAAAAGTTAAAATGCTATTTATTTTCTTAAACATAAACTCGTAAACTAAGTGAATATGACCATGATTCCATCCACTACCTACATCAATTCCATAAGCTTATCAAAAGACCGTCTCATATAAGAATTACGGAGAAATAAGTACAAACTGACAAATTTCAACATATCACAATTGCGAACTGCCTCGTATAACTGTTAGAAGTCCACAATAATCATATCACAAGACTATTTCATATAAAAATCAGGAGACCGTCTCACATAAGAATTACGAAGTACTGTATTAGGTACAAAACTAACAAATTTCAACAATCACAATAGCGAAAGTGGCGAACTACCTCCGCAATTGTTTCGCGATAAACATCGGAATCCTTAGCTAAACCGCGCAAAGAATACTTGTAATCAAAAACAGTTGAAGCAATCTACACAAAACAAAAACGAAGAAATTCAATGAAATTGATAAATTAGAACTAGAACAAATTATGATTAGCGAACAATTGAAGGAGAGAAAAATGGAGTAAACTGACGGTAAAAATGGTGTAGGAAGAGCGAGCGACGGCAGAGAAAGGAGCCGTAACATCGTCGGAAAAATGCGTCGGAAGTTCGCCGGAATATGCGGCGGCTGAAACGCCGGTAGCAGTGACGAGGAGTAGAGAGATTTTGGTTAACTTGGAAGATGTTAACCTCGTCATCTCAGTATCTCGTGCTTGAGAATTGAGACTTGAGGGACGAACTATGAGAAATGAGCCAAGACAAGTAGGATGTACAATATATTCAAGTTCTGACCTTATGGGAATGAAAAAGTCAAATTTAGAAGGGTCAATTTATTAAATTGTTTTCCGTATTTGGAGAAGATTGTTTCAACTGTCGATATGGCATATTCCTGATCAACAAATAAAAAAAAGGGATAAAACAGTAGGGGTATTATGCGTTCCCTTAATTAATTCGTTGATTTATGTAAAAATAAGTGGGAAGCGACATTTTTTAGTATTGTTATGTGCTCGTATAACAGTAGGTCTCCCTTGCGACGGGTCAAATATTGCGACGGGTATTATGTGAGTGGAAATGGGTAGAGGGGACAAGGTGGGCACCCACCCCATGTGCTTTGTCTCTCACCCTTATGGTTTTTTTGTGAGACGATATGGTATTCGTCGCAAGTTTGCGACGGATACCCTCCGTCATAAGGGAGAATTTGTGCTCGTATAAAATGGCGGAGCCTTTGTGGAAGTTTTTTGTTAGGTAATAGTGAATGTTTTTGCAAGAGTTAAACTTGTAATCATATACTCATTCGGTCTTTATGTTGCTGATCTACCTATTTGCTTAGGTTTATTTCCGTTTAGTAACATTGTATTGCTAGGATAGTAGGATGAATGATTTTGAGGGGCCTAAAGTTGTTCTTGTAACGGATTTCTTACGAAGATTAATTTAATATAAAACCACCCCAAAAAAAAAAAAAAAAAAAACCACCCCATGTTTTCCTAAAAAAAAGGTATTCTATTATTAATGGTTATAAAAGTTTAAATAAAATTAATTTTTTAATTTTGTTTGTAATTTAAAGTACCAAAGCTGATAATTTTAATAAATTATTGATTTATTTTAATAAAATTATTGATTTATTTTTTATCTAGCAAGTCGTCCCATTTGGGTCGAGTTTCACCCCAAAATTAACGGGTCATTTTAGATTCGGGTCAAACAGGTTACCGGTCAATTTTCGAGTCTTGTCCTAAAACAAGTTTAGATCAGGTAACCAGGTCGGGTCAAATTATGACCAATCTAACAATATCCTAACACTCCAATGTCGTGTCGGCAAAATAACAAGAGAAAAGTACAGTCACTAAAATGTCGCTAAAATCACGTTATCATACATCATGTGACATGCACTTAGCTTGTTTATAAAGCCATTGAGATGTACTTAATGACTGAGTTCAAAACCGTCAACATCGAAGCACCATTGTTTTACTTTACAAGAAAATGCTATGCATCAGTTGACGAGTGATAAGTACGAATGACAGCAGCTTTAACAGAAAACCGGCTAACAGCATGTCATTTTTTCGACAGATCTACAGCATAACCACTCTCAGGTGGATGGATCTACCAGTGGATATACAAAGTAACTTACACAGTTGCATAATATCAGTCCAAAAAGTTTCCAGCATGTATTAATTTGTAGTCGCCGCGTTGGTAATTCCACCAGTTTCAATCATTCTTGAAACAAAACGGCAAATGTTGATTATCCTCATGAAACCAGACCGAACACCTTGAACAGAAGTCCGAATATCTTCTACCAGAGACTCAAATATGTCCTGATTTCTAGCTGTTATTCCTTGCACCTCATAAGGCAGGATTTGTGAAGGGTAGACACCCCTGCATGAAAAACCATGAAAAATGAGCGACAGGCCACCATTGATCACTGTTGCCAGGAATCCAGCTTAAACTAAACGTCTAGCTTTCACGGGGAAAAAAACAATCGCTGTGTATAAAATATAAAATAGTCGCCAACAAACATTATAAACCATGGGTCAGCATAAAAATGGTCACTAACTAAAAAAAAAAAAAAATCATTTTTAATAAAATGTTGACTAATATTATAAACTGGTTACACACTAAATGGCCACTATTGGCATCAAAGAATTACCGGAAACTTTTAATAATCACTTAAGTACCAAAGTGAAAAATGGAGCTACGGAGTATGGAGTATCTCTTAAGCTAGAAAGCTACTTTGTGAAAAATGAATAAAAACAAAGCAGATTATCGAAACTTACTAATGGGATGTCAACGGGTTTATTTACACAGTTTGCGGAGGTTGTCAATCAAAAAAAATTCTGAAAGAATTTAGACTGAGAAGTGTTGCTCCATCTAATTCACTATTGACAGAACAAATAATTATGTTTATCCAGAATCTGAGTTGCACTAGTTTGACCTAAGTTTGATGATTTAGAAATGAGGACGACATTATTTTTATGCATACATGACATGGCTACATGCATGAAGTTGGAATTAAGATAAAAGTGTATGCAAATGTTCGAAAAATTACTGATTCAAACAGGTAATATCAAGAGTCAAAGTCACTCTTGCTCCGCTTCTGAAGTCAGTGAAGCACAATTGCAGATCAAGTTTCCCAGCTGCAAGATAATAAGACGTAGTAAATTAGCACAGTGAGTAAAACAACAACATTACCCCAGTGCCTCAATGCCTCCCGCAAATTGCGAGATAAGAGGGGTTTAGATTGTACGCAGCCTTACCCTTGTGTTAGCAACACAAAGAGGCTGTTTCCGAATGACCCAACATGAAATTTGTGCCGAGAACTGCATCCAAAGACCGCTACTTCACAAGAGAAAGAAGCGGAACCACTTTAGTGGGCCATTTTGAGCATAAGACTAGATACGAAAAACGAGTTGGCTCTCATAGTGGCCTATGCTTAAGCCTGGAAGGAAAAGTTAACTCATTCAACAAGAGGAAAGCATAAGCAGCATTCTAACTTAAAAAGACAGTAGAGGAATGAAAATTATAAGCAATAGACGGCTTAGATGCTACAGATTTTCGTCAAGTGAAAAGCTCCACCAACAAATCAACAGCTCATTTTACTTTCAGCATAAATAGCTCCACAACAAATCAATTATCTACTTAGTTATGATTACCGATTACGGTGCACATTTTGTGTAACCTTACAATTATTATGCTGTTTAATGTTAGTAGAGGACACATAAACACCTTGGCTTAGAAGAGGGTAACTTGTTAAAGACAAAACATTAAAAGTAAAAATAATGCAAAGACACCCTAACAACTAGCATCTACACGCTTAGAAGAGGATAACTTAAGTTATTGAACTTTTGACAAGACCTACTAAAAATATTCAACCTGCTAAGTCTAGCTCTCATAGCTTGCTGCGATAGTGATTTAACAGCCAAAATTTATCATCCAAGTAAGAAACTACTTGTTTGGTTTTCATAAAGGGTTGCCATGAAAAGATGTAAAACCTGGGATACAGGGGCCAAGGGAAGAGTAGAATGAAAAAGCTAGAATTAAAAAAAAAAAAGGGAAATGGCATAGTCATAAAGTTTGCATTGCTAATTGCGCCTTAACGTAGGGTTGATCATACATAAGATATCCAATCCAAATTTATACTTCCCAACGGATATCTTAATGTAAAGCGTGTGAAATGTATACCCATATCCAATCGAAAGATTTCCAGATATTCTCTGTTATTATCCACAAAATTTGGCTTGGATATGGATTGGTTATCAGTCTTGAATTTTTAGATACCTTGCAGAAATTCAGAGGTTAAAATATTCGATCAGATAACCTGCAAGTATATTTTCATAACCTTATCTAAAATTATCAGATCAACGGATTTTCGATATGGATATACGATCCTAAAATTTCGTTGTTAAAATATTCAATTTTTCAGAGTTATGATAGAAATCAGATGTTAGTACTTTCAATTTTTTTGCTATCGAGCTTTGTATGCGCCTTGTGCTCTTGGGAGCCCATTGTGCACATTGTGCGCCTTGCGACACACTTACACGTAAGCGCTCAGAGGCAGCACCTACTTTAACTACAATGTGAAGTCTTTCAGCAGTAGATAGTTAACTGGAAATTTTTTTTATTTGGTGTTGCATTGCGCACAGTTTTTGTCTCCAGTCACATTATACATTGGTTTTAAATTTTAACTTCAGATCACCACAATCCACACTAGCCTGTCAGTTACAGCGTTCTGGTCATTCATTGCAAAACCTTGACGATACATAAAGCAACAACAGATGCAGAACCCAAGATCCGAAAATGAACATAAAAAGTGCATACCTGACGGCTGACAAAATCTTGACCATGTCAAAGGTTTAAGCTCCATCATTGCCAGCTGCACTTCTTCCACAACATCAAGAAGTATATGCAAACGTGAAACAGTTTTCTGCACAAAAGAACAGTATAATAACGTCATTTATAAGAGTTACGGTGTAATTATTACTAACCAGTCAGTGTAATTAATAAGGTATATTCTTGCTTCAGAAAGGATTCAAGTAACATATCACAACGTCGTTCACTACCAATACCACTAGCTCAAAAGTATTCTATAATCAGTTGACCTACACACATAGTTGGCCTCCCGTCATTACTTCGTTTAATCAAAAATTTGTTTTCTTTGTTAAATGATGAGGTTACAGTCGCTACTTCAAGAGTGCCTTACACCAATGTTTAGATTTAGAAGGTGTGGCGCCTATGGCGGCGAGGCCACGTGTCTCACAGACATGAGGTATTGAGTGATATATCTACCTCTTATTCCCTCTTTTTTCACAAACACGTACAACGTTGCAAATAGACATGTTTCCCGATATTTAGTTTTCCCACGAAATAGCGGATAGTATAAACCGAAAATAAGACAAAATAATGGTAAAATTCCAAAATATTGATTGATGTGGGCCCATGTGGCCAAAATATGGTGTTTTTTAATATTAACAGAAGATAACACAAAGGGAATGCAATTTTGTTAAGAATGTAAATAGCGGGTTTTAATACCATGCTTTTAGAAGCTCAGTGCACACACTTACTTGTGTTTGTTCCGCGATAGTCCTCAAGCCTTCATATGTGAGTTGCATATCACCACTCAAAACAAAAGAAAAAGCAGCGGCCGCATCCATATTATTGATGAACATCTGACCCTCAAAAAGAAGTATTGAGGTGACCACTCAAAAATGAGCAGAAGAAATGACGGCAATGTGAGTAACAAAAGGCAATTACAGTTCAGAAAAGAAAAAATTCACCTTAGATATTTTTTCCTTGTTCAATCTATTAGTAAGTAATAAACCGGAGGTAGAAGTAGACTTCGTGTTGAAACTGCAACATATGCAATGAAGCAAAAAGCTCATTTGATGAAGTGTTACTTTTTAATAAACTTAAATAACCATCACCAGATAATAGGTAATGATAACATTGAGCAAACCTCTGTAACAAGAAACCACCATGGTCAAACATAATATTTGGTTGACCATGTATGGCGTCCAACCTCTCCACTTTGCACAACTGCAAATGTGACAAAAGCAACTTTTCAGTGAGGTTCAATGCAAATAATTAATCTCTGTCACAAATAAAGAAATAGGACAATGGAAACCTGCATTTCTGACTGCAATGATTGACATGCAACCATTTTCTTGAGACAACTTTTCACATATGCAGCTGTTTCCGTACTGGTTAACTCTTTCATGTCTTTAATATAAGAATAGAAGGATTTGTTTATCTTCCTTATTTCACCTTCTGAGTCTTCGAACTCCTTTCTTAGCGAACATAGTTCGGCAGAAACCTATACAAGAAGGAATAGAGTATTCAGCATTATATATCTATAATACCACAGGTACAGCAAAGTGCAGATGTGAGTCAGAGGAAATCCAGAAATTAAGAAAGACAATTGCGCAAAGATGGTCCCAAAATGCAACTGGCCAGTATTTATCAGTGCAAACTGCAAACAATAGATTTAGCTGCAATTATTTTATCAAAATTCAATCACTAGTATCTCATCACAAACCCAAAACAAGGAAATCAACCAAAATAAACCTACTTTTAGATCAACCAAACTTTGAGACCGTCTATCACATAAAGCACCAAATTCAGCAACACAGGTCTGCTTTTCTCTTTCACCTCGTTATAACTTCTCCAACTACATTTTGAGAAAAACAGGTAGAATAAAAAGGAAACAGCATGCATTTTTATGAATCCTTGAGTACGTCCTCTACGATAAAAAAATCCCATGGACACAGCCATAACTTCAGATATCCTTGACTACTTCCTCTAAGATAAAAAGTCATTTAAATTCCCAAGCAATAGAAATTGAAGACAAAGGTCCAATTAACCTTTACAAAAATAGAGAGTTCTTCCTCAACATAAGCACATAGCTAAATACATTCTTCCTAGCACCATGGACAAATACACTCTACAAGACAGTTATGGGCGGGTTCCAGTTGTTTGCAGCTGGTTTGGTGGTAGTTTGGGTTGGCTTGGTGGTGGCTGAGAATGAATGGATGGTTGTTGGGGCTGATTTGCAGGTGGATGAGGAGTGGGTTCAGGTTGGATTTGGATCAAAGTTCATTTTCAAAGATTCAGAAAAAATTATCAGACTGATGGAGTGGAGGCTGGGAAAAATCAATGTGGATATACATCAGGAGTGTTTAACGTTCAGGATCTGGGGAAAAAACGTCATGAAGTACTCCTCACAGTTACATGAGGTCATGACTACAAATCTTTAATGTACACTTAAATGTCATATCCTTTAAGGCTTTAAGCGGTTTCCTATTTTCTCATTAAGGAGGCTCTAAGACAGCGAGGTTCATGTCATATCACCCTGAATCTGTCACTTCATTTATAGGAAGACACTAATTCCAAAAGTCAAAATTTCAAACACCTGATACAATTAAAAATAGTCCAATTCCGCCAAAGAAACTTTCGCCAGGCAGAATAAGAAGGTTTGGAAGTAAACTTCTCTTACCCTTCAATTACACAGATCATGCTTGCAACAACCCTTAGCATCAGCTAAGAGCCATTGGTCAAACCTAAAATTTATATTTAGAAGAACTGCTAACAATGATTTGTGCAAAACATAGCCAAATAGACAAACTGAGATGCTTTATATCATTACATCATAGAATGCAAATAGGCAATGTGGCCATTTTTTTCCAATGATACCAAAAGAAGTGAACTATTATTTAGGTTAGTGAGTGTAGTGGAATAAATAACAATGGTCCGAAAACTGTGTTTCCTTCTTACTTACAATAGGAGTAGGACAATCGCTGCAAATCTTATGATTTATGACCAGCCCAAAACGGAGGACTATCTTTAAAAAAAAATCAAGGAGAGAACAGTATAGAAGATATACCAAACTTCGGCTGTCAGTATCAGTACACTGGCCTTCAAGTTGCAAGCAACCAATTTGGCGTATTTCACCTCGTCTACTTATAAGGTCGCAACTTGAAATCATTTTCTCTGATTCGTCAACTCTAGACTTCATTCTAGAAGCTTGGTCCTGCATACCAGGAATTTGTGCAGTTAAGAAGGATCAGTTAGATTCAGTCGATAAGAATGACGTCAAGTGAGATAGCAGAAAAGAGAGAATTAACAGTTCTACCAATAATTTGTCCCTCTTGAGACGTAGTAGCTGCAATTTGGCTTTTTGATACACAGTTTTATACAGTAGCAATTTTGTATCGGCCACTCTACAAAAATTAATATATGAGATTATGAGTTCACGTCCAAATCTGAAGATCAGAAATTCAAATGTTTCACCTCAACAGGTATAAGTGTATAACATTACCTTTTGCTATGTGCTGAGTCCAATGATTTCTGCAGAATACGGTAGAGCCAGGTGTTGTTAAATAGAAGTTTTAACCACGTTTTACCAAGTTAATATGCGCTTGCTGAATGAACAATAAACAACTTTTAATGAAACAACAGACTTGAGACCTTACTTCGTGATGAAGAAGATCGTAACTTTTCAGCTTGTCCAGGTACACCAAAATATCATCCAGCTTTGCAACCTGGAAGAAAAAGAGGTGAATGTTTCTTAGATGACATTTATTTTAAGTATTTCATGGTCAGCACTCAGCAGCGGTCGACAATTGGATAATGTTAACAATAGCCCCATTAAATGATAGATATCTCAAATTGCCTCAGAAGAGTACATGCCAGTGCCACATCGAACTTGTCACTTATAGGAGGAATAAGCAGCTGTTTTGTCACTCCGCAGAAGCTAGCAAATACCTACAAGGTGAATAGTAAATTTATGAATGAGTACCAAAAAAATCTATAGATATTTGCTTCAGGTAGCTATTTAAGGTAAAAACAACTGAAAGCATAGCATTACATCAGCCCAATCTCTTGATGCTAAATCACTTTCAATACAATGAGACCCCTTGTGGTCTTCCTCAAAGTTCTTCTGATCTTTGCATAACTTTGGCTTACGCGATAACAAGTCATGATCATCATGATCTTGAATCTCATCAAATAATTTCCTTTTATAATTCAAAGGGCCATCACTGGCACAAATATCAGATGATTCCAGTAGGAGCTGAGCATCTTCATTATATTTGTTAATTAGCTTATCAAGAGGTGCATCACACTGTCCTTCAGAAAAGTTCACTTCTGCTTTATCTCTCAAGTCACATGTTACATTCAGCATCATGCTGCAAACCTGCTTCTCTATAGGATTATCAAGTACCTGTTCAATCAATCATCAGTGAAAAGGAGTACAAGACAATGAAGATCTATCATTAACGACAGTGTGCTAAACTTAATTGGAATAGCAAACAACATGCTGCTTTCCAAGGCAAGATGTAACAGTAATATCTAACCATTCAGCACAAGCACAGACTTCTATAGCACATCAACACCATAGCTTAGTCCCTAAATAATTTAATCTGGCTACATGAACCGCTATGAGGAAGCATTCGGGAAATATAAAATAAAAAAGGCAGGCAATAAGAGATAAAAAAAGGGAGACATTTGAAAGGAAAGAAGCATAAGCCATAGATATCATTATCATTACCCCACTGCTTATAAAAGGGCTTTCGCACCCAGATGGATACAGGGACTCCGGCATGTGCAACCTTTTTTTTTAGAACAGCATAACGGGTGTTTCCAAGAAACCTATAACCCTGGTAAAGGGGTACGATCTACTACATGAAAATGAAGAGAAAAAAGGTTTTAAATCATTTTGAGTTGGTCCATATTACTCTTATGATTTATATCCCAAAGCTAAAAGAATAATACAGAAATGAGAAATGTGAGGATAAAAACATGAGCAAACAAAAAAATGTGTAACTGAGACAGAGAACAGAGACTATGAAGAGAGAAAAATAAAATAACGGACAATTTAAGGTTACTAAATATGACCTGGACTGGCAGCTTATCTGATCTAGAATCTGAACTTAGAGTACAACCAGGAATAGATTGCATTCTCTGCACTGGAACGTCCATAGAGGAGGAAGTTAATGTCCCCCCAGTTTCAACATCATTATTCGAGCTGATTACATTGTGAAATTTCAAGACCTTATCCTTCAAATCAAGCTTAGCAGGTTTACTCAACTGATGATCAATGTCACATGAAGACAGCTTTGATTTATTTTTTTTCTCAACAAGCAAACTACTGTAGTTTTCGACAGTAGAGGCTAAACCATCTCCCTCTTTGTGACCATGATGATCTACATTGGGCATGAACGGACTGACTTCATAAAGTGGAGAAGCTGACACCTTGTTTAGCACTCCACTTGCAGGCGAACAAGCAATATCACCAAGCATAACCGTATCGATACTGTCTTTTGAATCATTGAATGTGATATCCAACAAAGAGAAATCACTTCGCATAGATTGTAGAGTTTTTATAGCAGGTGTTTCCATTTCAGATTCATTGCTGTCTTTTGCCTTGCAATTCAATGACCCTGTTTCAAGAGAAGATGTTGAAGAAGAAACAATAAGACGTCTTGCAGAAGTTTTAGGAGATGGTGAACTTTTATGCAGGCCCAAGGATTCTTCATTTTTCTCAACCTCGCTACAGCTTTCAGACTGCACTACTCCTGTATTTTTCAAATCATAGCTATCTCTATCACTTTCCCTATTGAATTGTCCGTCAGACTCAGCAAAACGCACATCCAAGCAAGCAACAGGGGCATCAAAACGAGTAAATGATATATCCTTACTAACATATTCCACATTCTTATCACTTTCCAAATATCTTGGTGATAATCCATGAACTCTTAATCTCGAAGCATTTCCCTCGAACTTCGAAGCAGAAAGAAACGGAGTTTCAAGCCTTTTGAGTCTTGAAACGCTTTTTGCAAAAACTGAAGTACTCCAAGCACGGTTTTGAGTTCCTCTAACACGAAATATCTTATCATCCTGAGGTGAATTCATTAAAGCATTTTCAAAGCCATATGGATCCTTAAATATCTGCCTACGTTTAGAAAGTAATGAGGATATTGAGCCAGGATTTGAATCTATCCTACCATTGATATCCTTATCCAATGGAATATCCTGCAATCAGAAAAGAATTGGACAGTACACTATCAAATCACAAGACTGGAGTGGACACAGAGAAATCCATGCTCAACTTTACTTGAAAAAAGAAAAAGAAAATAAGACAATGGAACGAAAATGTCCCTATAACTATGAGCATTAGTAACATCATCAACATTATTGTGATACCCTTAATGAATCTTATGCCGTGCAGGGTAAGGAAGAATTATAAAGCAAAAAAAAAAATGATACGAATTTGATCCTTTCATTACACAAGTAAAGGCTATATGGCCCATCTCAATGCATTATACAGGATTAATCGGGTCACACTTTCATATCTTAAACAAAGCCGTTCAAAGCCCAAATTCAAATTTTAGATACTTGGGGAGGAATTAAGAAGGGAGGAGTACTTATTTTTTCAGTGTCATTTAAATGCAAATTTCATGTGTGTGCACATGCACACATCTATAACACACATCACGCCTGAAGTTCCTGAAAATCTTAGATATGGTTCAAAAAAGGGGAAAAAAGGAACTTGAAGCACTATAAGTACTCATGATGAACTCTATAGTTGAATGCACAGTGATGTTTTCTTAGTACTTAAGAACAATTTTAAGAAAATCTAACTATTCAATCGACAATATACTTAGTTGTGGTTGTAATTAACTAGTGAGTCACGGGCTATACCCACAACTCCACAAGCTGCCACAATTCCCAGCAGCAATGTTCATCTTCGAACTGTTTTTTGGAGAAGTTCATCTCATGAACTAAAATCCATGAGTCCACAGCATTTTTTTGTGGTTGATGAGCTCTAAACTTCTAAATGTTCATTGATATGCATTCCCTTACGTGATCATAAAGAGACTCTTACATGTGTCTGAAGAACAGTAGCTTGAATATGTTCATTAATTGGGGTTATAGAACCTGGACCATCATCCACTTCTTTTGGATGACTTTGAGTTGTCTCACCAAGAGTAGCATCAGAAATGTCACCATTTCGTTTCTCAACATTCAGAAGATCTACAGAAATTGCCTCAGCAGATATCTCCAACGAATCATTTTTATGGACAGAACCTGCATCTCTACTGTCAGTTTGATCAAAATTATCATATCCACTTAAATCACGACTACGCTTTGGATTAGATGCACGCATGGAGTTTGAATATTCAATATCACCAATAAGAGACATAGCCTCCACATTCTCGTTGCCTTCAGCCAGTAAAACATCACATTCAGGAGGCAGCTGTCCATAATCATACTTGTGGCGGTGCGTCCCCACAAGACTCATATCATCAGAATTGCCACTGTCATTAACTTTAGTAACAGGCAAAGAAGAATGAGAAATACGATTTCCGTTTCCGGTCAGTACCATCAAATCACCAAGACTAGCTTCAGTGGAGGTTGCCCCAGGAGTTCTCTCGCCAAAAGGTACTCGAACCCCTGTTGGTGTTTTAAATTCTCCTCCAGAATCTGATCTTGCTAGACTGCGAAAGTTCATAGAAAAAGCAGTTGAATCCATTGTAACTTCATGATTTTCATCTGATATAGCAGAATCTGATAACCGTCCAGGTCTAATGAATTCAGCTGATACAGGCCCGAAAAAGTTATCCTCTGCAAAGATTGAGGAACACAAAAAAGAAATTAGGATAATGTAGGAAAGTAAACCAATATACTGTAGTCAAGTAAAACGGATGAGCCAATAATGACTAAACAGCTAGCAATTTATGCACACTAACTGACAAACAGACCGAACTACAATGTGCACAAGCAATAGCCATCAAATGTCCGCAAAATTTATATTCTAGCACTAAAGTATAGTTTCCTTTAGCCTACACTTGACACCGTGATTATAAATATCGCAGCTAGGGACACATATATCACTCAGACATGTTCATCAAACGATATAAGACAGGACAAGACACATAAATTAACCAAATATAGTTTTTAAGCCAAAAACACCGAATAACTGTCATCTTAAATATCAACACCAGTCGTAGAAAATCTCCAATAAGTCTTTGAGCAAACACCAATCAATTGTCAATCGTTACAGTCACTTTACTATTTTAAACTAGAAAGAAAGAACATGTGCATCAAGGTTAGCTCAAGCACCTCTCACTAGTTCTATAGTACAATAAAGCACATTTTCTATCAAACACAGATAATTAGATAGCTTATCAAGCTGATTTTTCGATTGATACGGTTTTTCTGCTTACAATAAAGGTTTGTTTAGTTTGGGATAGCTACTTCATCAACATTCGCCAGAGAACCTACATTTCCGAAAAATTCTTGCCACTTAACGCATCAAAAGTAATAACTCTCTTCACAATACGAAGTCGATTATCGACAATTCAACATTCCAATAAAAATCAAACCAATAACTTAAACCTTAAAAAAAACTTCAGAAGAAAGGATTACCATCATTAGAAGTAGCAGAACCGAAACAACTACCAGACGAAGGCGATTCCATTGGCCGAAGAAATGCGCTGTTGATCACAATATCAACGCCATCATCACCATCACCACCATCTGAATCATCACTACTACTACTACTCTGAAGCAATTCCAGTATCTCATCACTCTCAGTCCTACTGAGCTTCCCATTGCTAGAATTTAACTCTTCCTTTGAAGCATTATCCGGTGTTGATTCAGATTCATCGTCTCGATTGAAGAAGTGAACAGCGGTTGTCTCGGCGAAGCTTACTCTTCTTGCTCGTTTCTTGTGTATCGTTTCTTCTTCCATTTCGTTGTTATCTTCGGGAATTTTTGCCGACATTGTTAGTGTGTTTGAGTGATTAGGGTTGAAATGGAGTGGAATTTGGGGATTAAATTGGGGATTTATTCAATTTTGAAAGATTAGGGTTTATGATTTGGGGGAGTGATAGTGGAGTAAGGATATGATAGAAAGTTTTGTGCGGGAAAGTTGTGTAATTGAAACTTTGAGAGGTCGGGACATACGATGCCTTCTCCGAGAATCTTCATCTAAAAAAATAAAACAAAAAGTTACCATTTATCATGGTGTGCCAGTGGGTTAATTAAGGACATAGTATAGCATTTCTGCATAGAAATTCATGGTGTGCCAGTGGGTTAATTAATCTCAGTGGGTTAATTAATTAATTTAAGGCTTTAACTGTTTGCTTGACAGTGTCTTAATTAATTTAAGACATAATTGATCTCTGTATCAATCATCTATCTAATTGTTACAACTCCGATCACCGACCAAGCAATCCCTTTTATACGTTTTATTAGCTTCCAAGATTCAGGTTTCAAACCCTAATTTCATTAGTCTTAATTAATTAAATCTCCTAATTTGATACTATAACATAGTTAATAAATTAGAATTATTACTCAATCCACATGAGAATTAGCATCCATAATTGATTAATTTAATGGATTTGAGGAAGAGAATTAGAGAGGGTGTGTTTATTTTGTTTTTTGAAGAAAGGGTATGGTATGGAAAAGCAATGATAAAAAGTCCATGAATATTGATGTTATTTTATTAACCTTATTTATGTAAAGGTTAAAGAATGATTGATGTTATAAAATTAATTAGGAGATCAATATTGTTTAATAGGAGTAAATATAGATAGTGAACACTAATTAATTAGGAAATAAATATTATCTTGTAGCATATCAGTTAGGCGGAAAATTTAAGCGAGATAATTTGGAAATGTTTTAATCTTTTAGTATATAGGGGACTCGTCAATTTGAAGACGAGCCATTTGGTGATTTTCTCACTAGGTTCTATAACTTTCAATGCATTTTCACGATAATGGATTAATGTGTCGTATTCGTATCACTGGTTTCAAAAAGTTAAGGTCAAAACACTTTAAACATCAAGTCAAATGAGAACAATATCGATGAGCACAAAAAAAAGGGAGTTTTTTTGTTAACAAATACGGAGTACAACGGAAGAAAACAAAATGCATTCATTGCGATTTTTTTTTATTATTTTATATTGACAGTATGGACATAAAGAACTGAACTTTTGCAATATTTATACAATCAAACAACTCTGCCGTGAACATTGAATTTGGAAACTTGGTCCTGAAAGCCAGATACTTTTGAAAAGGCAATGGACGTAAGGAACTGTATGTTTTTGTTACATACAAGTATACAGCAAACGAGGATACAATCGGACCAAGTTTTAGCATCCAGATATTCAGGTACCAACAGGTCTGGTCTTTCAGCGGCAAATACAGCATTGTTCCGGATTGCTATGCTAGTGATGGCCTTGTTGCCCGCTCTTTGCATTGTCTTCGTTCCAGCAAGGATGCAAAGTAGGTAACTGATACTCATCAGGCTTAAGGGCTAAGGCAAAATCCGGTAAAGTTGGCGCAGTCTCCATGATTCTGCAAGTCACAGCCATGTTATGAGTAAACAGTGACGGATGACCTGTAACTTTTATTCTATGGGATACTGTTGAAATTTCCAAGTCCCATTATACGAAAAATTATAAATTTAGGATTTTTCAACCACTATCGTATTATTAGGCATAGATCAGCCTACGACTATATAACTAGTGCTTCCCATTGGCTACACTAGAGCTAACTGATGCAACAGATTTCAAATGCTAAATCACAGAACACAGTGCAAATGGATATCGGTACAACTGGATCTCACATAAATGATGAGTAGAAGTTGTAAAGAACTTAAAAAGAAAAAAATGGGACTTCAAAAGAGAAGCATTTATCTACGGAAAATATATTTTAGTGAAGTGTAAAGTTCCAAGCCAAAAAGAAGGCAAAGAGTTAAAAATTGTAGATAATGTTTTCTCAAAATCAAATAACCTCTTATAAACAACACAAAATTTCATTTGTGACGTATCCGTCACTTTGAAGTGACGGATACCATTTTTCCTCACAAATGACCCAAATAGAGGAGAGAGGGAAGCACATGAGGGTGCCCCCACCTTATCCCCTATCCGTTTTGTGAGTGGCATTATCCATCACTTACTCCGACCCGTCTTCAGCAAGACTAATTGTATAAACAATTCACCATTTCAAAGGAGCCAGTGAGACAATGATACCATGACTTTATGCTACTATGATTGTATACGCAGCTTTCAAACGAAAATTATAGTGCATAATTTTATATTGCATGTATCACTTACTTTTCATATGTATACAAATCCCGATTGATCCGCACCTTGCTGGAAGTATCTTTAGGGATTTTGTCAGAAAGATATTTCATGGTTCCCCACAACGGTGGATTTCTGCATAAGAAACAACAGATTAAAACAACCGCTGAAAGCTAAGAAAAGTGCAAAATTTGACATGCAGATGACATTGTCAATGGACCAACACCACCCCACAAGAACCTAAGAAGCACATGGTGTCAGAGAAGGAACTTCACAAGACCAATGAAGGTATCATCTCGAGGACTCAAACTCTTGGCAATGGAAAGAGTAAACAGCAAAACACCTCTTCCAACAACGCCCGCTTTCTCTTAACTCACTTGCTTAACACACAACTCATGACCAAGCAATCCGAGCAAAAAAGCTGACAAATTGACTTGGTCAATGAATTCACTTGAAATTAAACAGATGATTACACAGCTACACTCACTGTCAGTGTCTATATGAGTATATGCCCACTTTCCCTAACATGAGGAACAGAAGGAAGCAAAATCCTTCCAGAAGTAAATCCAGAAGATATAAAGCACAAAAAAGAAGTATACTCTTAAGTCTTAACCTCACTCCTATCATGAAGAAAAAAAACAATACCAAGGGTTCATCCTGGCAAATCCCGCAAAAAGATGGAATACTATCAAAAAGATTTTGTTACCATAGGATTGAAGTTCCAACCGATTAGGTAGAAACAGAGTATATTCTAGTCTGAAAATCTTACTAAACCATGTCCATTGATAACACAATTTCTGTGTCCTTACAACATATCTGACAGCTTATTTCACGGACAAACATGACCATGACCAGGTCACATCTCCACGCTTTGTAGCAGCACACAGATTAATCATTACCATGGTGACATCTGTGTTCACGAAAAAGGGCCAAGCTCAGTTTGTAACAGTAGGCAATCTGTCGCAAGTACTGAAGACTGACGAGTGATTAAAGGAAGACTTAAAGGGCATCAGCACATTTAATTGCGATTCCAAACACAGAAAACTCTTCACAGCAAAACTCTTTCTGGTTATAGTAATTTCATGCTTTCAAAAGGTAACTTTAGAACAAAACTTGATTATTCGAACGTGATGATTCCGATATCGCTTCACAGCCAGTTCTATTTGAACGTGTAAGGTTTCTCCAAAAAGCTGCATATTTTTTTAATTGGGCAGTAGCAAAAAAAGCAAACATGTTTAAAAGTTAGGACGAGAAGCCAATGTTCCTTGTAAGGTGAGGGTGAAAAATACGTTGATCAATTTCGCTCTCTTACCCTTGGGTCTTGGCTCTGTGACACTTACCCTCGTCTCTTTTCTACTGAGTTGAGTTCACAGTAATAGGGGTAATTATTTTTTCAGCTTGGAAGAGAAGGAAGAAAAGTTTGAAAATATGGTTCCTTTGAAAGGTGTGTACTTGATGATAAACGAGATCTCGGATCACTTGGTTTCAAAGACCATCATTATATTACCTCTAAGGGTGTGTTTGGATTGAGGGATTCGGAGGGAAAAGAAAGGGAGGGGGAGTAGGGGATTTAAAATCCCTCATTTGGATAGCAAATGAGGGTGGAGGGAAATGGAGGAGGAGAGATTTGGAGGGATCCAATTTCCCTCTTCCAAGACTAATCAAAATCTCTCCACAATAGGCAAAATTTGGAGGGAAATTGTATCCAAACACTCACACTCCATTCCCCCTCCCCTTCCCTTCTCTCCCTTTCCCTTCCCTCCTTCCTTTCCCTCCATTTTTGCTATCCGAACACACCCTGAGGGTCCGTTTGGATTGAAGGAATTGGAGAGAAGGGGAGGGGAGGGAAAGGGAGGGATTTAATTTTCTTTGTTTGGATTAAAAATATGGGAGAAAGGAAATGGAAGGGAAGAGAAATGAGAGGACTTATTTTCCCTCCTATAGAACAAACTATAATCTTTCCAAGGGTGGCAAGATTTGGAAAGAAAACATTATTTGGACTCTAATTATACCACCAACATCCTTCAATCCTCCATCCATTCTTCATCTCCCTCCTTCCTCCCCTTCCATTTCCCTTTATAATTTTTGTTATCCAAACACCCACATCCCATTTGCCCTCCCCTCCCTTCACCTCCCCTCACTCCCCCTCCCCTCCCCTTCCCTCCTAAAATTGTATCCAAACGGACCCTAAGTGTGATGAGTCCAAATCCAGCAGTTTTGATTGTATAATAGATTAATAGGAGTCAAGTGCTCCACTCTCACCCCAACTTCATTTTTCTTCTCTAAAACTTCGTTTGTTTAAAAAAGGTCGAACCTTTCCTTCCTTTAAAAGATGCAAAAGGTGTTTGTTGATACTTTATATCATAACGTAACGAATATAGTCGTTCGATAAGATGACTCTTGAATGGCTTGAGAGCACAATCATCCAACTCTCTGTATATATATATAGGTGTCATCCCTTTGGTATCCTTTGAACAATGTCCTCTATAATCAAAAATAAATAAATAAAAAGTAGGACGCATCTAATTTATGAACCTCGAGCACCACAATCACCTATGTCAGTGTCAATAAAGATCGCTCCATGTGAGATTAAACTTCATTTATCAAACTTCAGAATTCAGATGTAATAATAGCAAACATGTAAAAGGATTAAACCATTTAAGAAGAAAAACAAGGATTTGCTAACCTAGGCAAAAAAGGGCTCTTTAAAACATGTTAAGTTGTGTAATAAAAATCAAGGAACTGGAATATTATTTGAATTATCATTGCCTTAGGGCCTTGTTTGGATAGCAAAGTCGGAGGGAAAGGAAGGATAAGGGGATAGAGGGAAAGGAAAAGGAGGGAAGAGAAGGAGAGAGGGAATGGAGTATGGTTGTTTGGATACAGATTTCTCTCCAAATCTTTCCTATGGTTGGGGGATTTTGATTTGCCTTGGAGGAAGGAAAATGGATCCCCCAAATTCCTCCCTCTCCATGTCCTTCATCCTCATCAGCTAACCGAACAAAGAATTTTATTTCCCTTGCTCCCTCTCCCCTTCCTTTCACCCCAAATTCCTCCATCCAAACAAGCCCTAAATGGGCTAAATCCAACAGTAGTCTACTTATCAACTGCACTTAAATAGCCCTCCTATACGTGCTGGCTTCCAATATACAGAAATATGCAGCTTTAACATGTTGCAGATACACTCACTCCATTAGACCTTGATAAAATATTACCACTATGATCTGCTTCTTCATAGCATAAAAGAAGCGGGTTCAATGAGCCACCTTTCTTTATCCGATTTTCCAATACAAAACAGAAGGAATACTGATTTGCTCAAATTTAAATGGAAATAGGCAACAATGTGGTTAATGCATCATCCCATCCATTACACCGTACCTATTCTACAAGACTCCCTCATTTTACTATGATCTTCCTCTTTGACTTTAAGAAGTCAAAGTTTACAAAGTTTGATCGTAAATATGTTGAAAAACAAAAGGCTTTAAATATGATGCAAAAAATATTTACAAATATAGCAAGGAAAGATTTCACAAATTTATGTTTTCACTTTTCAACTAAAAATTATACGTATATAAATGCAAAAGAATATGGTCAAAGTGTCTTACAGACGTCAAAAGTCTTACACTGAAAGGGAGGAAGGCAAATGGGAGGCATCTTACTCTCTGTTTGACTAGAAACAGTCGGATTAATTAATCATTCCACCTCCATGAGTAACCAAAGTATCTCCCCGGTTGTAAGCAATTAGTAGGAAAAAAAAGGTATGGAATTAGGGGAGTACAAAGTATCATTAAAATCTCCTTCTTTACGACCACAATAAATCTGATCTTCTCTCACACAAACTGGCCTTGTCTTTCTTGCAGCTTCTCACAGCCATCCACAGCATGCAACATCATTACTAGTAATTTTGAACCACATTGGGTTTTCCCTTTTATTGCTGCTTATTTTTCTGCTATCCAAATACCATTCTTACTTCTCTTTCCCCTCTTCTCTTCCCTTCCCCCAACCCCAATTTATTTCCCTCTCTTTCCTTTCCGGCTATTATCCATATCCATAATCTGGTTAGCAACTTTAAAACATGCTTATCGTTTAAAGTTTTAGCAATCTATACGTGATGACTTCAGCTCCATTTCCATGGTACGCATTTTAAAATCAATTTTCATCCAATATGGATAAATTTTTACTTACACTCAACAGCCCTTATGCAGTGCCTACTACACTTGAGCAATGCCCAAGGCATCTACTTGCACCGAACTATTTTCGCTTGTTGAGAACTTAAGACACGTAAAAAGCTTAGTTTTCTTGGGTTTATTTCACATTGACAGCGTGTATTAAAAAAGTGTTGGCACAAAGAGATTGGGGCTCAGCAAGGGGAATAAACATAAGAATACAAGAGTATACCTTGACTGAGGAGGAGCCATGTTAAATGCTTCACCTGCCTTTTTACACTCTTTAAGATACTCATCAGCTGCTTGTAAAGAGGCAATCGCCATCCCATGAGACTTCTCGGTGTTGCCCTCATCCAAAATGACTCCATGATAATAGTAAGCAGCAGCCTGAAGAATACTATTGTTAAGTAATATTTTTTTTTGTCAGAGAAGCCACATCCCGCAGGGCAGAAGAATACAAGGGAAAGTAGGATTTGGATTTTGAACATGCAGCCTAATGCTCATAGTACCTCCTTACACTACTACTCTTACCCAATGGACTAAGACATCTTTGGTTTTCTGGATACAAAATCGGCGAAAACAAGAAAAATATGAAATATTATGCAATATGCTAAATCTTTGGGCAAGAAGATCACATGGTAGGACAGTGTGGAGGAAACTTCTAAAGCTCCAAGCTGAAAATTCAGCTAAAAGCTTAAAGCTCTTGTCCTCTTATAAGCCGATCTTAGCCGATATATATTATATACAAAAGATACAAATGAAATTGCCACGTATTCACATAGCCTTGCCCATCCCTCCCCTCAACAAAAAAAAAAGAACAGGAAAGGTCGGTACAGCAAACTGGTTCCGACCTTCCTCCCCTTTTTGCTAGTCCTCACCTTAACCCTCTCGAAAAGACTACACCATCACGTCCACCAACTAACTGCTCGATTAGTGGTGGTGTGGAGGCCTAGTACTCTGGTAGTGGTAATTGTGGTGATTGATCAAAGATGATGGTTGACTGGTGCCCTGGTGGTAATGGGTTGATAATTTTATGAGCTAAGATGAAATTATGTATTAATTGTGGCCCTCTTACTATATTTCTATTATTTAACAAAATGAGTTTCTCAACAACGTGCTAAAATTAAAGGGGGAAAACACTTTGGAGCAAACTGCAGAGGGAGTATTTGTTAGAAATTACGGGTACATCATAGTAACTATAGAAACATGCAGGACACGCTGGCGCAAGAAGGAAAATAATAAAAGACAGCGATAACAACAGTAACGAAATCAACACTGCCTCGGATTCACATGTATGTATCGATATCCCTATATCGGATCAATATCCCTATATCGGATACTGTAATAAAAAAATTTCACACAGAACAGATACAAGAGGGAAAACGAGAAAGAAATCATAATATACCTTTGCTTCCATATATTTCCACTTAATGAAAAGCTGGTGCTTTTCACCCCAACCATTAGTTAGTGGTAGATTCATTATATTATCTTGTGCCTGCAGAAAGTTGGTATCAGCACCAGCATACGACAGCAAAAATATTCAAAGCTATTTAGGACTACCCATGAGTAAAGAGAACTTAAAAACACAGAAACAGTTTGATGAATGACAATTACAAGGACCAGTATCAGGTACATGTGTCATGTGTGGTGTGGATATCAGAACCTGGTATGAATATGGGTCAGTGTGAGAGGCTATATAATGTGGCTAACTTATATAGACAAGAAAAACATGATATAGTAAAGGAGAAATTCATTTGGTTGGAGCTGAATTACCATTTGTTTTCAGAGATTAGAACATTCTTTTCCTGTTTGGAGAAGGGTTGTTTCTAGCTCCTTTCGGTGGCCCAAGGTATCATATGCTTGTAAAGGTATCCTACTTACGCTTAAAAAAAATTGGGCATTTTTTGTGGAATGAAACCTAAGCTAGACCGACCACTTTCTAACGATTTTTGAAGGCTACCGCAACAAAGTCTAATGTTAGGAATGAACTTCCAAAACACTGTATTAGAGAAGGTACATAAATACAGTATAACTACATGAAAGCAACTAATAGAAGTTTTAAACTTCACTGGAGGGACAGCAAAAGTAGTTCTAATCCCACATACACCAAAATATTAGTAGGAGAACAACAAAGTATATATCAATATGTAGTAATCAACCTGTTGCCAGTATTTCACCATTTCACATGCAAGTCTTCTCTTTACAGCAAGTGTTGCTTTGGAACTGTCAATCGCCAAGCCAAGTTGGATATCTACACCCTACACTACCAACATAATGGGGATTATGTAGGTACATAAGAATGCTTATTCTGTATGACAACAAGGCCAAAGCCTTAGGCCTCAGAAATAATGTCGGTCTAACATAAACCACCATAAGGAACCACCACAAGGAAGCATTATTACTAAAAAGAATAACAGGACCAAGTGTATAACAAACACGACAAAATAGTAATATACTAAGTCTGAGGTTCTGTGATACGAGTAATAATTATCTCATTAGAAAAGTATGTTCCAACTTCCACTAAAGCGGAAGCATTGTTTCACACAAGAGACGAGGAATAGAGAGACTTTACTACCTGTCCAAGTGCCTGCAGCGAGAGAGCCCGTATAACTCCTTCGGACAGATCTACTGGCAAACTTCTTCTACAAACAGCAAGTGATATATAACATGAGCAACATAACAATATACACTACCCATGACATACATAAGAACACGGGTCAATCTTAAATTTAAAAACCTTACCTTATCTCTACTGAAAGATGTGGAAACACGTGACGGATTGCACAATCAAGGTATCCTGCTGCCTTCAAGAAAATGTCGACGGAAGCTCGCCTGCTCTCTGTGTTCGTTGAGCCAGTGGGTAAAAAATTAACGTTAAAAACCAGTTTTAAAACAGCATACATTTGGTGTATTTCGTAATTCTTGTTACTAATTCCCCGTGCTAGTGAGTTCAATGGTAAACTTGGTACAAAAATGTCGAGCTAATCACGTTTGCAGTTACGGACCTTACGGTCACTATTGTCCTAAGATAATAAAGAATCGTCATAGTTAAAGTATAGTGAGCTTATTGACATCACACTTTCTTCTTCTGAATAGGCAAGAGGCGCATTGCTTACAAAATTATATTTTAAAATATAATTTTGCATAACAAAACCCTTCCTTTGGAGACATAATGTTGTAACGAGAAGGGCATTTACAAGAACTAGAAGAAAAGTATGAAAATTGCCGAGTAGTGTGCCTCGCTAGCTACGCTGCATCTGTAAGCACCGAGGCGTTTTGGCTATTACCTCATTAACCATGGGACTTAAGGGTCCTCAGTGCACTAAAGGCTCGCTTTTTTAACTAAGTTGGATTCCTCAAACAAATTAGCGGTATCATCAAGAAACACGTGTTTATTTGTCTAGACTTCTTATTGGTAGTAGGTGATAGGTCTCATCGTTTTCCTTAGCTAAGACTCCCCACAATGCTAAAGTTACGATGTTTTATTATGAAGTACAAGCTCATATGAGATTTGGAGTCTTAAACACTAATTGGTGGCTTCAAACTCATTCTAGAAGTAAGAACTTCCTAAGAAAACTGTAAAATATGTACAGCTGCAAGATGGATGCTAATGGTACTGTGAAGAAAAAATTTATATCTGAAACGACAGGTAGCGATGGTCATCTTGGTTTCAATAATTGGGAGAAGTTGCCTACACATGAGCACACGACCCCCATTTCTAATTTGTTTGGACCGGGAGACCCTTTTGAGGTGTGAGGTAATAATGCTAACTGAAAAAAGAGGCCCAGGCATCATGCAAACGGACTAGCCCAGCTTAATTGATCAATCGGACCCAGGTCTTTAGCCATGGGATCTGATACCATGTTAAATCATGCAATCGGACTGGCCACACCCAAATGAAAGAGAGAGAGTTCGTTTTATAAGCACAAGGAGGTTCCACTCTAAAACCAATTGGCAATAGAGTGAGTAGCCCCTTACCTTATAAAGTGTTAAACTCTCTCCTCTTCTATCCATGTGGGACACTCACATGTGGGTTATACTATGGGTTTATTCACACCAACACTTTCACTCAAATGTATACAATGAGGTCAAGCAAACGCACTAAGAATATCAGCTACAATCAAAGATTATATACACCTAAACCAAATCTACCACCGGGCAGATTTAAGCTAAAATAACCAATTATCTTCCAAATTTTCGCAAAAAGAATCTAGCATCCTGAATGTTATGCCACCTATATGTTTTATCAGCTCTATATCTTATACGGAGTATATGAAAGTTTACTTGTTAGCTCGGAAAGTTAATTTCATTCACAGCATATAAGCTAGTAAACTTCAAAAGCATCCATCAAACAAATTGGACACCTTAGACGACAAAATAAGACGGTCTAAGCAATAAGCCAGTTAGTTTTTCGGACACTTGAGTACAAGGGGTATTGCCTACCATCAGTAACCTTTGGTTGATAACCATCAGTAGATATTCTGGGAAGAAGTAAAAGGTTGGCTTGTGATAGCGATAACATTGCCATCAGATGCAGGACAGACAATACCTCATACCAAGCATTAGTCATTACTGTTTCCTGAAAAATGGATAGCGAAAGCAAAATCAAACACTAGCCTAAATCTGACACAATAATCATGTCAGCTGGAAAATTAGTCAATCAACAAGTAGAACTGACAGTACAAGCTGTAGGGTTGATTATTCATGTATCAAGAAATGTCACTGCTAGAAGAAAAAGATGGGGTATCCTCAATTGTACTCCTTTCCTACGCCTTTGCTATCCCGCTTATAATAATCCTTGATTTTCTATGGGACTTCCGTGGTGAGATTATCGCAAACTTGACCAATTTATTTTGCCTAACACACTCCATGACTCTAATTAGAAACTAACATCAAGTATTCAAGTAGCATTGTTTCTTCCTTAAACTGAAGTGTTCCATCAAGTTCTCTTAAGCTTTAACAGCTCCATTATGAACAAAACGAAACACAACAATTGCAAAAAATTTCCAACTTTCGAGCCTAACCTCTGCCGCGTCTTCTTGATTGACCCAACAAAAGTGTACTTTATGTTGCAACGGACTTCCTAAATAGAAAACCGATAAATTCAATCAAAAAATATGGTAAAATGCGAGATTGAATAACAACACAAACAAAAATTCAGCAAAATTATACGAGTACCATCTTTAACTAATCCGAGGAGAACAGGCAAGTAATCTTCGAGAACCTGTTGAAGATCCGTCAATGTAGAACCCCCTACACATAAAAACGGCTAATCACAACACTAATACAGTATTCCCTCCGTCACCAGACGTATTTTAATCAAAGGTAAACAAATAATTAAGCCGGACTGGGTAACTAACTGACTAGTGAACAACATTTTTCTTCTCTACTAGGTATTTTAATCAAAGCTAAATCATTATGATTGAGACAAACTGAGTAACTAACTACATTTTTCTTCTTTACGAGGTATTTTAATCAAAGGTAAACAAATAATTGAGGCGGGCTGAGTAACTAATTGAGTAACTAACTACATTTTTTCTTCTTTACCAGGTATTTTAATCAAAGGTAAACAAATAATTGAGACGAAATGAGTAACTAACTACATTTTTCTTCTTTAAGAGGTATTTTAATCAAAGGTAGACAAATAATTGAGGCGGGCTGAGTAACTAATTGAGTAACTAACTACAATTTTCTTCTTTACCAGGTATTTTAATCAAAGGTAAACAAATAATTGAGACGAAATGAGTAACTAACTAAATTGAGTATTTTAATCAAAGGTAAACAAATAATTGAGAAGGGCTGAGTAACTAATTGAGTAACTAACTACAATTTTCTTCTTTACCAGGTAATCAAAGGTAAACAAATAATTGAGACGAAATGAGTAACTAACTAAATTGAGTATTTTAATCAAAGGTAAACAAATAATTGAGAAGGGCTGAGTAACTAATTGACTAACTAACTACATTTTTCTTCTTTACCAGGTATTTTAATCAAAGGTAAAACAAATAATTGAGACGAAATGAGTAACTAACTACATTTTTCTTCTTTACGAGGTATTTTTTAATCAAAGGTAAACAAAACTAATTGACTAACTACATTTTTTCTTCTTTACGAGCTATTTTAATCAAAGGTAAACAAATAATTGACGGAATAACTAACTAACCGTGTTGCGTAATCGATTTACGCCGAGACCGAGTAACATGAAGAGCCTCATGACCAACCATAACCACAATTTGAGTACGAAGCGCAGACAATCGTTCAACAGCACACTTAGGCACTTGTTCCCCAAGGCATTGAGAAAAATCAACCGCTTTCGGAACCCGAAGCCCCGGTACAAATACGGATACTTCACCTATATTACTTGGCCGCCGTCTGTTTCCTACTCCGGTTTCTTTTTGCGTTGACACAAAACACCCCATTTTCCCACAACAACAATTTATTATTTTGGACACACGTTAGAAAAACCGTAATTATAAAAAACGCATTTTATGAGTGAATTTGAGTGGGGTTTTTTAGGGTTAGGGAAATTGGGGGTTGATTTTTTTGAATTAAATGAGGGGAATGGGGTTGAGATTGGGATAGTTTTCCGTGAGCTGGTGAGGAGGGTGGGCCGGTAGCCGACTTAGTAAAGGTGTCATGACTCATGAGTCATTACAGTTGAAGTGTTGGACTTATATAAGGGTATTTTCGTCTTTTTAACTGGTGGTTGATTGAGGTGACGTGGCGTAATCTAGCACTACTTGCATTTAAGAAGAGTTGGCCTACTCAAGATATTATGAAATTTATGCCGTCCGGTCTCTTCATTTCCTAAAAAAAATGGATTTTTATTTCTTATAAATGATCCGAATTAAATATTTGATGATTCAATACTGGTAATCGTTTCATAAAAATAAAGAGAAAATGGATTGAAAGAAAAAATATATTAAAATATGAGTATATTAAAGAGAAAATGGAGAAAAAGAAATGGAAAGAATCCAAATTCAAATTTATGATGATTGGAATGGGGGGATGACAAGGTACATATAGATGTTGAATGAAATGTCTATTCACTCCATTGTCTTTGATATCGTAAACCTGAATCGGGGAGATTGAGAAGTTGTTTATTATTGTCAATTTGCTATCCACTAACTTTTACAAAGTAGTAAACATTATGTTATATTTAGTATCCAAATCTTATCTCATACGGAGTACGTGATTAAACTTCTTTACAATCAATACAAAATTATCGACAGGCTTCAATATACTCAACAATTATGCAGCCACAAATTCTTTTTTTCTTTTTTTACTTCAAAGTTGAAAGGTTTAAAATTAGGATTAGAGCAAAACTCTTTGTCTTTGTTGATAACAATAGTTCCAATAACGGTGCAGTTAAAATATCTCCGTTACTCTTTTCAAGTTGAATGCAAAGGCAGTAGTTATTCCATCTGTTATCGTAGCCTCCTCAATAATTTTGGGAAAAAATCAGATAAAACTTAGATTGCTAAGTAGTACGGAGTACTATATAACATAGCCATATGGGTGTTTGGTAAACAATAGATTGATAAAATTTAAGTATATTAAAACTTTTAGATGTTTGACTCAACAATCTACTAAATTACGTGTCTGGTAAATGGCATATTAAAACAGTAGATTAATTTCTAATATACTGTTTTCCAATATGCTGCTCCCCCATCATATTCACTTTAGTAGATTATAAAAAATGAATCTGTCTATAATTTACACATGTATACAACAATCTATCAATCTAAATCCGCTAATTAACAAACACTTCTACTAAATCTGTTAATTATAATATATTAGTCAATCATGTCAATCAAATCTGTCATTTGTAATCTGCTTGACCAATCTGCTTCTGCTAATTATAATCTGCTGAGTACCAAACAGGGTCATAGTGTAAACCAATATAAATGGGTCATGGGTCTAACTTGTAAGAGTTATAATGTGTAGGAGAATAAACAATTCGTTGGAGGAATGAGTAACACGTGTAAGTTAGTGACTACTGACAAACGGGTCAACCGGGTTAGGTCGGGTAAATTTTGGGTTTTCAGACTTTGGGTCAGGGCGGGTTATTTCGGGTTCGGGTCATTTTTGGGTCAACTATTATCAAGTTATGTGTGGATAAAATCAATTTGCAACAATAAAAATTCGGGTCAAGTTATTCTGGGTCGGGACAATTCGCGTTCAGGTGTCGAGTTGGGTTAATTTTGCTAGGTCTAGGTCTAGTGACTACTCTTGGATAACACCGTGTATTTATTTATTTTTTATTTTTTTGGCAACAGTAAATGAAGGCTTTTACATTCTCATGGCCTGACGGGCAAGGCTATCTATGCGCTATTTGATTAAGATGTCTAGGAATAAAACTAAAGTTTACACAATGAAAATGAACCTGTTCCGGGTGTAATTCCGGAGCAGGATTTATGACCACTTAAGCTTGTAGAATGACGTTGTTGGCTTGTCTCTTCCTTTCGCTCTCTCCTAGAAAGATGAACAAACTGAGGGCTCGGCTTGGTACCGAGCGTACTCACTCCGACACTCAAGTCAGTAAACTTAAAGAGATAAGTTGTGTGTTAACTTGGCAAAGTATATTGTAGAGAGATAAGAGAGTTTATACCAGATTATTAGGTGTTTTTCGAATAGTTTTGGGATCCTTTTCTCAATGAGAGAAGTGGAGTATTTATAGGCTTTCACCTTTTGTCACGTAGTGGTAGTGGCCAAGTGGCTAGCAGGTGAAAAGACTATCTTACCCTCGGCCGAGGGACCCATGCCGGGCCGGCAGGCCTGGTTGACTCCATGCCGAGGGGACTGGATGTGAGTACGCGGATATGCCTCTCAGTCGGCTAGTTGCCGAGACCGAGACCCAAGTGACAGGCCGACAAGCTATGTCGGTTAGGCTGTTAATACGTTGACTTGCTGTCTTTTATCTTTGACCTTGCTCAATGTGTTGACTCGGTCAGCGGGTGCAGAATATGCCCCATCAGAACCCAAATACTTTTTAAATCATCAAGGATTCCCTTGATAATATGGTTTTCCTTCTCCAATCCAGCTATTTGATTGATCAGCTTTAGGCAATCCGTCGCAACCTCCAGATGAAGTTCGCCCCTATTTCTTGCCCATTTTAATCCTTCTCATTGATATGCTTTTTATTTGTATTAGCTTCGCAAGTGTACGAATGGACGTTGTAGCTTGCAAAGGTCGAACCCTAGGGACGGAATTATGGTTCTAAGATCACTTGTTTAAACTACTAGTTTAGCTCGAATAAGAGAAAAAGGGTTGGTTTAAATTAACTATGAAACTAGAAAAAGAGCAACAAAAGAAAGTGATTAAGAGCTTAAGATGACAAAGACAATGGTTAAGGGACTAGGATAGATTAAAATTTTGATTAAGCTATTATAAGAAGTAATTAATGATTGATTAAGAAAAGATTAAAATTTTGATTAAGGGTTTGCATAAGGTTAAGGAAATGATTTCAGATCTAGGGTATGTATTTACAAATGATTAGGGAAGGGGTATTTATACTATCCCATTGGATTAGACCTAAGGAGGAAATAAAGCCCATCTCGCGTGTTTTGGTCTCTGTGCCGGTCAACCGGCTGCCGGCCTCCCTGCTGACAACGAGTTCTTCTTCAAAATGTGTAGGAATTGGCTTGGGTGTGTTCCCTACCGCCTACCGGTGGACCGGCTGTCGGCCTGCCGGCAGAGAACACCTATTGCTGAGTTTCTCAATTCATTAGCTTTGTGATGCGTGTGCCGGCGGACCGGCTGCCGGGGTGCCAACCGGCAGCGAGATCTTCCTCCTTTTTTTTTCTTCAATTCTCTCCTTAATTTGTCTTAAGGCATAGGACAAGGTTCCCTGCCGGTGGGCCGGCTGCCGGTAGAGAACCCTTCTTCAGTATTCCTCCTTTCTTCTCACCAGGTTGTGTTCCCTGCCGGTGGACCGGCTGCCGGCCTGCCGACAGAGAACACTACTTCAATATCTTAGCCTTCTTTTCCTCATGCTTAGTCATCGAACCGCCTCACATGCCCCGATTTCTCTATTACCACCTCAAATCCTGCAAGAGGGGTATAAAATCATAGATACGGGTATCGGGCGCAAAATGCAAGGTAAGGCGTACAAAACCGACTCGATAGGAGTCGGAATACATGAAAGAAGAAGGGAAATTTGGTGCAAATAAATCATATATCACCCATACTCCCAACGCTTCCGCCTGCAAGGCCGATTCCGCGCTCAGTTTACTACTACCTCTAGCAATCTCCATCCCCAAGTTATTGTAAGCCACCCATCCGCAAACTGCATCAAAGTTTCTTTCCCAGCTCGCATCCACTTTTAATCTTGTACCCCTACATTGGCTAGGCATTCCAATAACAAAAGTAGGATGTCCTTCGCGTAGAGCCATCAAGCCATTCTCCAGGGCATTAAACCCCAACTCTTGGATACTTTGTCTTTTTATCCTCCTTTTCCTGTTTTAAACCTTTCAAGCTTACCTCCACACTCACAGAAAGAGACCTGAAAAGTGTCATAGGATCCACTGTCACTCCCTTAAAGATGATATTATTCCTTAACAGCCAGATCCCCTATTCCCCCATAGTGTAGCCATGAATTTGAGGACCCTCTTCTCTCCTTCCTCAAGGTTCGACGGGAAGCGTATCCAGTTAGTTATCCAATCACCGTGTATTAAGAAGATAGTGGCCATAATATTCTGTTTGGACGACTTGAATGAAACTGATATTTTTTTACCCGACGAATACCAAGTAAACAATTATGCTTTTTTTGTTGGGACATGCTAAATCTTGCGCACAAATTTACTCAATCCCGCGCATTTTTCCCCGTTATTTCGTATATACCCCTCTCATTTTTCACCCACCAAGAGCGAAACAAGAGAGAATTAAAACCCCTAGAAATCCCCGAAAATAAAAACCACAAGAGAGAAACAAGAGAGAATTAATCACACGTTTTTCCAAAAAAAGGTTAAGATTATCGATTTTGCTACCCAAAAATTAGATTGTAAAATTATTAAATGTAATACTTTAACATAAGTATAAAACATGAGAAAAATTTGCTAGGACAAAATTTATTTCTAGTGTGTATAAGAATCAAGGTACACTAACAAATAACAATTAATGTTCAAGTGGTTGGATGTATTTAGCCGGATCAACTGATCAAGTATGTAAATGACTATGACCGAAACTTGTAAATATACTTTCAAAACCTACATCGACACACAATAAAATCATAACACGGGTTTCATGATCGCAATTTAACGAATCAATAAGTCTTGCTTGTGACCTCTCACAAGTCTCCTCCCATTTGCTTCCCCACTTCTCTCCTACTTGCAGTCAGTGACGGAGCCAGGATTTGAACTTAGAGAGGGCGGACGACTAATTTCATAAGGTACATTCGAAAAAAATTCAGAAATTTAACTAAAAACTTCGAAAATTTCACCCGTCGGGGGCGACCGCCTTTGTTAGCCCCCTAATTCCACCCCTGCTTGCAGTTGGTGAGAGATTACAAGTTTATGACGAAAAATATTAATTGCACAATAATTTATGTACTCCCTCTACATTTTAATGTTCTTCCCATTTCTCCATTATATGTGACTAGTATTATAATGAAATGGAAAGAACATAGAAATGTGGAGGGAGTACATATGATGATTGATAGGAGATGAAAGGGAAGGATGAGAATTGAAGCAGCAGACAGGTGTCAGAATGAGAGTGATATCCTCAGTCCGTCAGTCGTGCCCACATGACGAGATCAGTAATATGCGAGGCCTAAGCGTGGAGAACACAGTCAATAAACAAACAAACTAATCCTATGCCAAGTGTAGTATCATACGATAATACAAATAGTACTTAAATTATTTTGGGATATTCTATGTTGTACCTTTGATTTTTTCGGTTTTCTATGTTGTATTCATTCTTTTTTTATATTCTACATTGTACCCCTAAACTCTTTACTTATTTCTCTATCATGACCTCGTTTAACTCTCTATTAACTTTATCACTATCAAACAACCTTACTTTGACCTATATTCTAACTTATTAATGTTGTATCACCATCCTATATGAGAAATGACCTCATAAATCACTTCTAATAAGCACAAACAATTACTAAAAACATCTGTTATAATTCATGAAATGATAATAGAGATTTGATGAACTTTAAGTTAGATTTGTATACTATTTGGTGAGTTAATGAGTAATTCAACGAACTAAGAAGTAATTAAATTATCGAGTAATTGAAATGGTAAATAGACGATTTAACATATCAATTAAGAAACTAAGTTAGCAAACGCAATAAATAATGTCATGGTATACACTAATGTATGGAATTCAGGGGTATACCATATAATTTCAAAAAAGTAAGGGTATAACATAAAATACCGAAAAATTCAAGGGTACACTATATAATATCCCAATCATTTTATTCTAAAACGGATATGACCATCTTAGTCAGTAAACAAACAAATCAGTCGCAGTCAGTTACAAACATGAGGACCAGTACTCCTACTATACAATTACACCATTCACTTTACAAACCTCAATGATTTACATCTGAGATCCCACTACAAAATTCAACCTCACAACAACTTCGTAAACAAATATCTAAAAATGGGAGAAAGAGAAGAAGACACGTACAGTACGGCCACCAACGGCAAACCTCAATACGAAGAACAAGACACGCGTGATCATTTCATTGGTGGATATGATGAGAGTTTATACGACGCCGTTTCAGATCTTCTCAGGCCGATATTCTTCCCTGATGATAAGAATTCGGGGTCCATATTTCGTCGGACGAAATATTCGTTTAGAGAGAATCTTCCGAAACTGAGAGATGCTTCTAAGAATTCTGGGTGTAAGCTTGTTAAGTGGGCCCGTAATGGTAGTCCGCTTCGTTTGCTCCTTGTCGTCTCTGTATGTCCTCTTTCGAAGTACTACTAATCTTTATTGTTATTTGTTACGATCATTTGTTTACCTTTGTTTTTGACTAAAAAGAGAGCAGCGGATTGTTTGTAGATATTGTTAATAGTTGACCGTTAGATCAAAATGCGAGATGAAATCGTTTTTAAATAGAAAGTTATGTAAATGAATGAGGTACCTGAAAATTGGAATAGGTAAATAAATGATCGGAATAGATGTGGAGTAAATGATGAAACAAAGAGAGAGGAGCGGATCATTTGTCGCTGACTGGAATGGAAATCGTTTTTGAGATAGAAAGTTATACTCCCTCCGTCCCGGTCATTTGTTGTCCTTTTTCATTTTGGGTGTCTCAGTCATTTGTTGTCCTAAAACAAAAGGACAACAAATGACTGGGACGGAGGGAGTATAAATGAACGAGACACCTTAAATGGATTAGGTAAAGACATGATCGGAATAGATGGAGTAAATGATACGGAGTACTCACTAGTTAATTAAGTAAAAAATTATTCGATATGTTGACAATAAATTGGCTTGTCGATCTAATGATAGATTACAACAACAACAACAACATCAGAGCCTTAATCCCAAAATGATTTGGAGTCGGGTGACATGAATCATCCTTTAGAACCGTGCATGGGTGAACGCACTCCTCAAAATGCGAACAAAATAGGAAAGGAAAAATGAACAACAAAAGGGAGAGTGAAACATAATAGGATCTAATGGTAGATTAGAGCACCAAAAAGTCACCTTATATTTCCCTAGGTAGAAATGTAGAATGCAGTGAATTCTATTATTAGATGATGGAAAATAAAGTTTAGGGGTACACTTAGTGATAATGACAATAATTAGGGGTACCATGTATGTTTTAAAAAGTGTAGGGGTACTATGTAGAAAGTCGAAAAATTAAGGGGTACCATGTAGAATATCCCTTTTTGTAATGATGAGAGAACTTGCAGCCGCTAGCTATTGACCAGGCTTGAAGTTTATAAGGTATAGTCTCATGCCATAAATAACCCCCACACAGGATCGCTGTTGGATTATAGTGCATGTTTTCACCCCTCACTAATATACACTGTGAATGCTGATTATTATCTTTACTCTGCCGTGGTCACTCTGTCGTATTGTAGCTGTTCATCTTCTCATCTTTACTTTTGCTTCTTCTCCTGCAGGTTGGGACAATTACCCTTCTGACTTTGACCGGAATCCTGGTGTTTTTGCTGTTCTTGGCAGCTGCGACTACCAATGCTGTCATCCTATCACTTTTCGTGTCTTTAGCAGCTGCTGGTGGCTGTTTGGCTATTTTCTTTGCTTGCCTGGCAGCAATATACATTGGGGCATTATCACTTGCTGTTTTCGTGATCTCGTCTGTGACAATATCAGCAATTATTACTTCTCTGATAGTTACAGGTGACCACCTTGAATCCTCTCTTTCATTATTTACAGCCAGTCATACCGTGAATGCTGGCTCAGTCATTTTACTAATATGTTGAATTCACTGCATTTGCTTTTGGATCAAAGTCTTGGGACATGAGAAATATGTCGGAGAAGAATGGAGCCACTCACATGGAAGTGGCTTTGTGGGTTATTAGAACTCGTAATCAGATTTGACTGTTCCAAAAAGGAAATCGTAGTGAACATAAATGAATAATGAGGGCAATTAGAACTCGTACTCAGAGCTACTGTATTAGTTACAGAATGTTGGTCTTGAATCTCGATTTCGCTGGAACTCACTATCAGAGTATCAGGGCTATTCTTTTCGTTTAGAATGAAACTCCTTAAAAGGAGAAAAGAATAGGTGGACTATTTCTTGATGGCAAGTTATAAAGGGCGGCCATGGATATGACATTACACTATCTTGTTGCTATTCTTTTGGCAAAGGATAGACGAGAAGAAACATAATAAGCATGTGTTAACTTAAAATGATTTATTTTAGAATAAGAAAATCAACATAACAGAAAGAAACTGACTTGTTAACATATAGAACCTCTGTTGCTTGTAAACGTTATGCTGTCTGTCAGAGGGCTGCTTGAAGTGTTTCTTCTGCAGGTTCCATGATCTGCTAAATTGCAAGTAACTGTTCAAGTAATTCTGTTGGCATGTCGGCCTTAATAAGGACTCTAAATATATATCGAATGGAGTAGCGTTTCGTTTAAAATATTTGGGTTAAAGTTTTTGAGCAATGTTGTTCTTTTATTTGTCGTCCTAATTATTTCTCTTTACTTTAACCTTTTTCACTCTTCTATTGCAATACATATTTGTACCTCTTTAAATTTGTTTTATGTCTTTTGTCCTATTGAATATTTAGGGTTTTCGTAACTGAATTGCTACCAATTTGGTACTATCTCTTTCAGGTTGGATTGGATTCTTTTGGATTCTCTGGGTGACCATGAGGAAAAGTGCTGGCATTGCAAAGAACTCGGTCAGTTACACAGGGTCTGCACTTTCAGCTTGGCGTGGACAGCGACACCACCACGACTGAAGCGTAATCTGAGACTCCCTAGCTTCATCCCAAATTTATTCTCCATCTGACTTTGATGGCAAATGATGTTGACTTGGACCAATATTTTCTCTGAAAATTGAGTTGTACGAGTAATTAGAAATAAGAGTAGTATTGATAAAATCAAACAGACAAATGTTCTTTTATCTCGACATCAATTTGGAGAAATTAGGGTCGAAGTTGACATTATATTACCACTAGTCAGATTTGGGACAATAAATTTGGGAGGGAGTTCGAGAAAGCCTATGGCCCTTGTTTGTGCATCATAGCGAAATAATATTGTACGTGTCGTTCGTTGCATACTTGGTTGGTTGGTGACTACTGCTTCTGGAAACATTTTGTGGCTATTGTAAGTTCTAAAGTTGTACTATATTTCTATGCTACCTTCTTGAATATGTATGGATTGTCGAGTTATGCTTAAGCAATGTAAATGCGAGACTCGAGTTGTATTTGTAACTGGGATCTCAATGTTTGCATAAACCAAGTTACATTTTCAGCTCCATCTCCAAGAAGTTAATTTACATCAGTATTTGAATAATGTTGTCCGTGTAATCCTTTTTGTAACAGAATCCTATTTCGAGTCATTTATTTACTTTTGCTTAAATCTTCTCCACAAGAAAAAAAAAAAGTAATGTAAACAATTGAGAGAGGCGTAGCAGCACTTACGCCCTCTATTCCATTTATTACATATTTGGATTTTGCAAACAAATTGTAATTGTATTATTATTATTAAACGCAGTTTGGTTTCAGAACATAAGTTATGCCCGAGGCTAGGATAAAAGAAAATATAAAATCATACATACAAAAAAACACATCTTGCACAAATGATTAAATATATCATTCCGACGAAAATAATAAGCATTTTATCCGAGCTTTTTATGAGCTCATAAAAATTGATGTGTTGATTTTAATATTAAGACTTAAGAGGCAATGGCCCTGCTAAATTAAGCAAAGACAAAATTTGCTGGCTAAGTTAGACTCTCACTGTCTAGTCTTGAAGTACCTTAAAAGGGAAGACACAGATCAAAATGAGGGGTGCTCGGCTTTGCGAGCTTGAACAGTCTTTCTTTCCCTTCCTTTTCATTTACCCACAGGCCTCAATCTTCCCAAAACAGTTTGAGGGAGAGTTAAAGCCTTGAATCATACACAAATTTAGTGCCTCTGAAGGCAACTCAAACAGTTTGATTTGTATTTGAATATGAATTGAGATACGACATCACAAGATCTGCGGCTTTGTAGCCAGAGGCTAAGGCCTTCCCTACAGAAAGTCCATCCTTGTGGTTACCTGAGCAAAAACAACCATCGCACAAAAAAAAAAAATTAGAAAGCAATAGAACATACACTAAAACTTTGAGAGACGGTCTTTCAATAAGTTACTGAACTAATCTATGTTACTGAGAATGAAATAGAGGAAGTGATCCGGAAACTCCTGCATGTAATAGTTTAAGGGTTGATGGCATCATGCAGGCATGAACTAATCTATGTTACTGAGAATTGGTAAGAACAATTCGACGTTGGGACACATCCGAGTGTTAGACTCGGCAACTTTCCAAAAGGAAAACGAACGAGCTTGCGCCACTACGAAACCCAGTACCACCATACTCGGGTAAAATATGATGCTAATCCCCCTTATACTAAAAGAATAAGAGATCACCCAAATTTCAAATTAATAATAATAATAATAAAATTTTACAATTAAATTTCAAATTGAGTTAAATATCAGTTGTATAATTGTTATTTTCTTTAATATTCCTATCTAAAAAACCGCGCATTCGCGCGGGACCTATACTAGTATATGACCCTTACATTGGAACTTGTAAGTATACTATTCTATGGAAGTATGGTGGTACCGAAGCTCAAAACCACCCTTGCACTTTCAGCAGTCAGCACAAAACTTCCATGTTTTTAGCCTAAAATGAAGCGCCCAATTGTTACACCCATGTGCAGGTGTTGAGTGTCTGACAAGGGTACGTAACATGGGGGCATGACTAGCACACACAATGATAACAACAATAAAGTTTCAGAACCTATGTATGGTGGTATGGCAAAGCAATGTTTTCAATATATTTAAATGGGATGCAAAATGCATTTGAATATATGAACATGTAGAAAATAACATCACCTGCATAGAAAAAGCCAGGCAGATCATTTTCCATCTTTGCTATAGCCATCTTAACAGATTCGTAATTTTGCCCATATCGAGGGAATGCCTTGCTCCAATAAACATGACTGCACAATAGCATAGTACTCGGTTTTAAAAGGATACCGATACTTGGAAGGATAGACAATGTAAACTTGCGAATTATAATCCATACTTGATGAAACTAGGGTCTCCCTTGACGCCTAACAGCTGCTGTAGATCAGAGAGAACTACTTGCTTCAGCTCATCCCTAAACCACAAGAAGAATTAGAATCAGAACGTTTACCAAAATACCAAATAACAAGATAAAAGAGAACCCCAAGAACCATACGTTGTAGCTCTTGCTAGCTCTCTATTTCTGCTTCCTCCAACGAAGGTGGTGTATAGATACTGGTCAGCAGGAGAGCGATCAGGGAACATCATTGACGAAAATAAAGTACCTGTGGGACCCAAGAAACCGTCATTAGGCTTGGACACATGATAATAACAAAACCAGTCAGCTCGGGAAATTACCAAGAGTCTTCAGTCCTTTTTCTTGCTCCTTAGAGGGGATTAGAACTCCAAAACCTTCAAGGGGTCTCTCCACATTTGCCTTCTTAAATGCTGTGACTATAATAGAGACGGGTAGATAGTCTACCTGTTATGACGGATAGAAACATCAGAATTCACAGCACACCGCCATTTATTAACATACGATATTTTACAGTATTAACAAAACAGACTAACAAATTCATGTAGAACAATCAGAAAGAAAGTCCTAGAAAAATAAAAATAGAGAGATCATCACATTACAACAAAACCCAGCATAACAAATCACAGTATAGGAGATAGAAACCTTCAAATTCATATAACCAATAAGAAGGAAAGTTCTTAGTCATATTGCAAATAAACAAGAAAGACGAGAAGACTACAGAACTTGCACAACACTGAAATTACTTTATATGCCTCAAGACTAAGGAAATGAAGTCAAGTAAAAAAACAGTAAACTACATACCTCTGGGACGAAGTCAAGAGAAAAGGGACTCCCTCCATTCAGAATCTTCATGTCTTTGACGTTTGAAAGTGGAGCCTATTTCAGACAAGTCTTTCATCAGGTGAAAATTTTCTTAAATGACAAAGCGGTCACTTTAAATTTCAGTTACGCCAAAGTACAACTCAATAAACTCATTAAGCCAACTTAGTGTAGTTCAAAGAATTTTCAACGGCACTGTGCAAAGCAGATGTAAGCCATCAGAATCCGATTTCCAGTATAACTCAGGTTTTTATTGAGAAATAGTCATTTTATCAATTTATCTATGTTTGACTGAATAAAAAAATATATCTAAAATTACATGGTAGACCACTGCACCCTCTGTCACACTCACTCCGTGATCATGCAACAGAACACAATTTCAGGGCATTTTAACATTAAGAA